>NC_051181.1:22543232-22667880 GCF_013339695.2 Rhipicephalus sanguineus | reverse complement strand
CCGCATTACGTCGCTTCGCATGTTCAAGTGCAAAATCTTGTATTATATAACTTTTCAGTAAAGAGATATGATCGGCTAAGTTAAAGAAAAACACGAGCAATGGAAACTTCTGACGACAATTAAAAAAAAAAACCCATTTTTTAAATTTCTTAAACTTTGTCCACTTATTGTCCTCCACATCAGATTTCACCAATCATTAAAAACATGTTGCATAATGTTGTTGCACTAATAGTTACGGCCCCTCCAAGAGACCCTTAGGCAAGGATGGGCTATTCCGACTTCTGCCCAGCAAGTGTATAAAATGCAGGCAAGATGAATTTCTTTTATTAAAGGCCAGCAAGGTACCTAAAAAGTTGTCGCCGGCACTGAAGACGTTAATTTTGAAAAATTTGGTCACTGCAGCGGCCACGAGCGCGGGGCTACCGAGCAGGCGCGCGCGCACCCGAGATGCTCGTGAGAGACGGCGTCGGCTAGTGAGAGCTCGTTTTCGCGTCCTCAGCCGATTGATTCGAAAACAGCAACACCTCTCGGGTGACTTGAACGCACGTGCACCGTGGTCGCTCGTGATCTGGTTAATTGCTTGCGTTTCGAGATTCGACAACTTTTTCAGGGCATAAGAAATGTCATCGTTAAACTGTGCGTTCCGCGAAGAACTTTCATGCAGTGATAGAAAAAGCACGCGTAGGAGAAGTATAGTACGTCTCACTGACAGTCACTGAACTTTCGGGCGTTAAAACGTTCCTTGAAAGCATTTATGTCTAGGTCGGTAACTCTGCGAAATTTTGGCTTCTGTGCAATAATTAAAGGAGTACTGAAATGATTTTTGAGACATCGCAAAAGGGACATTTTTTGCTTCGTTGGTATGCAGTGTCCACGCTGTCCTCACACTGGAGTCGGAGAACAACGTTAAAATATTTTTAATTTGACTTGAAGTTTTCGTCGCTGAGCATTTGCAAGCCAGCTACACTGCAAGGACATTATCCGACGAAGTCAAGACAGTTCCCTCCGAGTTCGCGAGTTCTGCGTCCTGCATGCAGCCTAAATCGTAGAAATCACTGTCAGGGTGCACTGGACGACAATGCACCCATCGTTGGTCTATGGCCCACGAGCAGATGACGGATTTCCCGTTAGACGTCGCGAGATTCTCTATCTCCGTGACGTCACATGCTATGAAACGACACTGAGAAGCCACCCCTCGATATCGAAACCGAAAGTGTCTTTTTACAGGTGGCGCTAATTAAAATATATAGGATGCATTCCAGGCACCACAATAGTCGTTTTAGGTTTCTCGACACAGTATTTTTATTAGAGCAAACAATCCGAATTTTTTAAAATTCGTGTCAGTACTCCTTTAAGCTTCTTGTGCTTCGAAAGGTAGTTCTCCACAATAGAACCATACAGAGCTATACTTTCTCGTCATGAGACGCACAGGAGGAGTAGAGTAAGAGCAAAGCACAAGAACTATCCGCGCCGAATGAAGTGTGAACAGCGCACCGAACGCGCGGCCAGTTCAGGCCGTCTGCTGCCGACATCTAATATAGGCAAGCGCATCCGATTACCGATAGTTTTGCTTTTTTTTTTCCTTTGACAGTCCATATTTTGCTTTGCCACTGGAGCGCCACGTTCATGCTTTCCACTGATCGCAACTGGCGCAGCGCAGTTTCTGTGGCAGCAGCGTGCGTGAAGCGAGCGCTCATAGCTCCCTATAGAGTTTCATCTTGCTTCCATCTCCGCCGTGTTATCAGCGCCTAGCTGAGATGCGAACAGAGGGCGGATAGAATAGCGAAGCTCCAGTGCACGTGCGTTCAAGTCATCCGAGAGGTGTTGCTGTTTCGCACTCAATCGGTCTGAGGACGCGAAAACGAGCTCTCACTGCGCCTTAACGAGCATCTCGGGTGCGCGCGCGCGCCTGCTCGGTAGCCCCGCGCTCGTGGCCGCTGCAGTGACCAAATAATTTCAAAATAACGTCTTCAGTGCCGGCGACACTTTTTTCGGTACTGTGGGCTTTTAATAAAAAGAAATTCAATCCTGCCTGCATTTTATACACTTGCTGGGCAAGAAGTCGGATTGCCCATCCTGCCTAAGGGTCTCATTGGAGGGCCGTAACTATTAGTGCAACGACATTATGCAACATGTTTTTAATGATTGTGAAAGCTGATGTGGAGGAGAATAAGTGGACAAAAAAATGGGTTTTTTTTTTTAATGTCGTCAGAAGTTTCCATTGTACGGTGTTCTTGAACTTAGCCCGATCACATCTCTTACTGAAAAGTATATAATACAAGATTTGGCAGTTGGGTAGATGAGCATGCGAAGAACGTAATGCGGAATTTTGGTCGCTCTGCTACAAGGCTTTCTTGAGACAAAGACCTTCAAAGTGAAGAAAATTTTGCCAATCGGGCCATTTTTGAGGTTTTTTATAAAAACATCTACACTACACATAAAACTAAAATACCTGAGCAGAAGCAAAAACATGCATATATTTAGGTAAATAAATTTCAGCTACCTAACTTTAATATATTTTGTGCAATTCATAACGAAAGTTGGCCAAAACAGCAGAGCGGATGAGCGCTCCACTCCACCTCTTCGTCATTATTGATTTCCTGTGCTTCGAAAAAATTTTTGGCGGCAAAACAAATTGCGGATCTCTTCCTTCCACTCATCAGGCAGTAATATATAAAATTTTGAAATAAATTTGAAAGGTCGACCAGCCATCGTTTGTTCGATCTTACGTGAAATCACCCAGCTACATGTTAAATAAAATATTATTACTGTGGAGGCATTTTTCCTTTGATATTCGATATTCGATTCGATATTCGAAGGCGGATATTCGTATTCGATTCGTATTCGAAAAATTTGATATTCGCACACCCCTAATTAGCGCACATACGTGTAATGCCTGATGCGCGTTTAAAAAGCTTTTGTGAAGGCACACGCTTCGCACGGCCAGTCTATCGAAGAGCGGGTACGCCTCGATGAAGACAATTTGTGCTATACAATTTCTTTGCTTGCCATAAAGCGTGAATGCGGCAGCGTGCTTGCAGAAAATATAAACAAGCGAGAGGCCGCGGTTATCACTCCGTCATGTGTGCATTAAGGCTAACTTTTGTTTTCAGTTGATTCAGTTATTGTAGTTGTCAGCCTCGGTTGTACGATGGTTGCGGTGCTCGGCTGCCGACCCGAAAGTCGCGGCTTCAATCTCGGCCGCGGCGGTAGCATTTCGGTGGAGGCTAAACGCCTGTGTACTCTGCGATGTCAGTGCACGTTAAAGAAAACAGATGGGCGAAACTTCCGGAGCCCTTCGTTGCGCCCTTCACTTTTTTAGAAAAACGCCTATTTTCATAATTCATTTTCGGTAAAACACCCCCGTCCATCAGAATTTCGCTCCCCCCCTTCCCCTGTGGCTACGGGCCTGGCGTACGCTATTCCACAATCTCCCTAATATTAGTAAGTGGGAATACTTTTCGATAACAATTTTGCATTGCGCACTTTGTTCGTCCTTAAGACAAAAAAAGAAACAGCATACCATATATAGGGTAATAACGTCATTAGGTTGGACTAGAACGAATAAATTATGCTGCAGAGATATGATTATGGCCATATTATGTGAAAGTTGTCTGCTAAGTGACAGCGTTTATGGTGAAGCACGTGCATTTTACGATATTGTCACTTAATTCGTGACAATTTTGTGACATAGTGACATCTTGAACTTTCATGAATTTCATGTGGATATTCTCATCGAGCTGAAGATGTGCGAGCTGTGCCAGGCTTATTCAGTCACATCAGTGTAAGTCAGCTCAATGCAATACTGATGGCAGAGGGACAATAATTAAAAAATGTGACTCTCATAAGACTATTATGAAGCTTTGAAGCAAGGCTAAGCAGCCAATTAAACATTATCACAGTTAAAAAAAACTAATGTTCAGCAAGAACAGAACACCTTTCGTCATTTCTTATGGTTTACTTCTTTAAGTCTATGTAAGCATCCTACCTTCATGCTTCTTGATGAATGTGAATATTGTGTTTAGTGCAGCACAGCAAGCAGTAGACAATGGCCCGCAGGTCACCAGATGACTCTATCACAAACTCTCAAAGGATGTGCTGTTGTGCACCTACTCCTTGCTGTATCACTGCTTGTTTTGAGCTCTTTCATTAGCATGATACACGGCAAACAACTTAATTTATCAGAAACTGAAATGCTCTGTTTTGACGACGAGTGGTAGGTGTGGAGTGAACTAGTGAACCACAAGTATTTGCTTTCTAGTCTCGCACAGGCAGTGAAATTTGTGGTTGGCTTGTAGGTTGGCTGTAGGTTATGAATGTTTGTGCAGTTGGCAACACTACACTACTGAACTTGATGTGTATATTTGTAAATGCTGCAAGACTTAAAATGAAGGAAGGAAAGAAAGAAATAGATGGGAAGACAGGCAGTTTGGCCACTTCTTAAACACTGGGTGGCCATGCTGTGCAAAGGAAGAGGGTTACGAGGAAATAAAGGCTAATACAAAAGAAACTTTACAGAAAAAGAACAAAGCAGGAAAGAAGAGTATGATGCCTCGAAAAGTCTGTCTCTAAGCTCACTTTTGCGTAAGAAGCACAGCAGCACTTTCATTGTTAACATCAAATGGGAGCAGCAATGAAAAAGCTATGGAATCTGTTTTTCCTGAGATTAAAAAAAAACGCTTTATATACACTGCCACTTTTGTATTATGTACTGAATTAGTTCTTGGTGTCGAGTGCATTAGGATAATACATTTAGAGTTAAAAGATTGTTACATGCATGGACGTCTAACTGAATTTATGCCGGTTATCTGAATAAGGTATTGGTGTGCTTTACAGCTGTTTAGTGCAGCATGAAATAGTGAGTCACTGCAAAAAATCTGTACATTTTTTTTTTTCTTTGGCAGAAGGTGCTCAAGATGGCACATGCAACGCTATGCAGCTGTGGACACCAGCAGCTTGATAAGAACTCTTGAAGCTCATCTGGATGCTTCACAGAACCTGGGTTGGTAGCAGTAATCTCGTTAGGAGAGACGTGATCAAATAGAATCCATTCTGAATTGTGCAATGCATACATGTGTTTAATGAAGTAAGTCATTGATACATTGGAAAACATTGAGAGTATCACTATTTTGAGTCCAATGTCATGGTAGTCTTATCTCAGTCATCCGATACAGTATGCAGAATCTGCACCTGCACTCTGTCATGCCTATAACACTATATTGAATTTACAGTGGAGTGCCTCGATAATAGACACCTGTAGCATGATATTGACTGTATTGTGAGGGATTCATAGTGTCCCTGGCGAAATGGTCAGTACTTATATAACGGCAGTGCTAAGAAGACAAGGACAAGAAAGTGCACATCAAGAGCGCTTACTCATAACTGAAACGCCTTTTATTGCCTAAACTTGAACCTCGCATATTACCCGCCAAACTAGTTCACATTCCCGTTTTGCTTCAACGGTCAGTATTGTGATGCATTACCTTAACAATGAAGTGGCATATACATCGATATACATTGAAGCTCACTAGCGCATTGTTATTATGGTTGTTAACTTTATTTTTGTGTTGGTAGTTGCAAACCGTTCACAATTGCGACACAAATGTTAGTCTGTTGTGAGTCACAACAGGAATAACATAGGATGGGCTGCATGCGCCTTGTGATTTAAGTTACACTGTTAGGAAAATTTTTACATTCATTTCCACTTGATAGTTATATTACTTGCTTGTCTAGTTTGTGTTGGCTAGGGGAGATTTAAGGTAACAGCAAGCAGTAAGCAGCATATAAAATTTTGAGTATGCACGCATTTTCATAGTATTGGCAGAAGCAGGATGGTGCAGTGCTTACAGGCAGGTGCTATGTGCACAGTGTTTAGTCCGAAGTGCTGTTGAGAAAGACATCTAGATGTTTGCTTTGGCATAAACAGAGCTTCTATTTAAATGTAAATTAAAAAATCGAGGCTGTCCACTGTGGATGCCTCATAAGTACTATATATCAATATTTTGTCCCGGTCTAGCCTAGGATTTTAAATATTTATTTGGAGAACTTGCACTACGTTTTGAGGATAAATGAATTATTTTTGTAATAGGAGTTGCCTCCACAAAACAACAAGCAACACTGCACACTAGCTATTGTACCTTGTTCTTTTGCTAGGTGTATAAAAACATGGCAGCAAAACATGGACAAGCAATTGAGCCTCGTCTTTCTGTATTATAATGCTGCGTCTTTCTAGATATTACAAGAATGAAAGTGTGCTGCACACTCATTGCATATCTCACAAGAAAATACTTGGCAGCTTCTTAATTTTGTATTTTTCTGTTTTTTTCGAAAAAGTCTGCAGTAAGAGAAGACAAGTGGGTATTTTGTATGGATGCAGAAAGCTTAAGACTTCTTTGCTTGATATCTTTTTCAGGAAGACTGAACACTTTTGGCAAAGCAGCAACAGTTCTGGCCCACCTGTTTGTCTACAAGACGGTCTCTTCTGTGAACACTCCTGTGCCTTACAGTATACTATACTGATGATCTTGTACATCTTCTCAGTATTTAGGATTGTCAGCACTTGGACTGCTGCACTGTGTTATGCACGGTGCTGAGTCCAAACTTTCCAATAACAGTGTGCATTTGAAAATTTTACATGGCTTGAAAAGATGCTGAATGTAAACTCATTTATTTTCCTGAGCATGGTTCTTTACTGTTTTACAGCCGTTATTTATTCCCTGTTCAATTTTTATTCAACCTCATGGCATGTCCAGTCCTTGGCTCTAATGTGCCAAGCCACCACCAGTATTGATGGGCAATTTTTAATTCAAAGCATGTTATTGCCTAACTCCGAGGTAACTTTCCTGTCACGGTATTCGCGGATTCATTTTCAATGTGGCATAAATTGAGCTGTTGAAGGTGACGAGGAACCCATTTTCCAGTCGCATTTCATGGCACTAGCTGGCATGTAAATATTGCAACCATTGGTCTACTATTTATGCATAATAATGCGGGTGAATAGGGTTGCGAAATAGTGCCATGTTCCCAAGCTTAACTTTATAAATTTACATTATTTCTTAAAAATATGTGAATAAAGGCGACTGTGTTTACAAACCTTGGCAGATGGATCTATGGTCGACACCACAGGTCTTTATACAAAACATTGAACTGCACAATCATGCGTAACATGTTTTCATGCCTGAGGGCAAACTAATGCTATATATAAGAAAAATGGTACACCACCACGCCTAAGTGTTGCAAGCCTTTATTACTTATCGAGTTGCCCTCATGTGTAAGCAGACACCAAGTTCTCTGTGCATCAGAGGCATAGGCAGAAATTTTTTTCGGGGGGGGGGATCATAGCAAAAAAAAAATTCGAGGGGGGGGGGGCGAGGGATGCCCGGTGTGCCCCCCTGGCTACGCCACTGCTGTGCATGCCATCTCTTTGGATTGTACTTGCATACTGGCATTTCGAAGTGTATGTGTCTTGCTTTGTGATGAATTTTCGAACTATACTTTCATAATATTTTACTGCTGTGAATTAGTGCTCAGGTTGCATTGTGTATGTTGTTTCATCTGTTCAATAATGAGCATAGGTTCTGTGGTAGATGAAAATGTATAATTTACATTGACATTGTGAATGTTATTGTTTTGATTTTAATAAAGTGCTACAACCAGCATTTATTGTATCATTTGAAGTTTTAAGAATTTGTAATGCATTGAAACAAAAAAGTCCTTGTACATGTAAAAGAAATTGTTCAGGCTCTGATATATAGGTCGTGGTTCTCAGCCATGGATGTTTTGGAGACCCCTTGTGGACTGGTGGAAGTGATGAGGGACCCCTTGCAGTGAGAAGTAAGGAGGGGGGGGGGGTGAGGGCTTATAAATTAGCACAACATGCAGCGTGAATAAGTGCCTTGCGTTTCTCCGTGGCAAAGAATGGTCAAACTAAAGTGCCACGCCAATTCAATCTCAACAGCTTGTCACTAAGTTGTGCGATCTGCCGCCACATTTCAGCTGTTTGTCGCTACGCTTTCTCTTCAAATATGGAAACCTGGAAAAGCACATGTGGTAGAAAATTGCAGTAAAAGCTTTACAGCCATCTCATGGAAAGCATAAGTCAGCTCCGCCGCAATGCATGACCGTTTATGCGGTGAAGCAAAACAAAAAATAGTGGTGCCGCTGTCATTGGACATATTGTTTCTTCAAAAAAGGCGTATTTTCTTTTTTGTTCGAAGATGCGTTTCGCGGACCCCCAGAAATGGCTTCGCTGACCCCCCCCTCCCTTTAGAACCACTGCATGCTATAGATAATGCTTGCGTTACCAGATGGGTTTAACCGATGATTCTTGCAAAACATCGTGCAAATAAGCGACAGGCAGTAAACGGAACCAGATCAACTGTGATCGAACATTGATGGGTTGATCATTTATCAATGGTCGCATAATTTGTAGATTTGGAATCAACTACAGGTACACGAGGTCGTAGTAGTGCACATGGCACCCAATTTTTTCAGTTTTTATTTATCTGCTGCACTCATGTTCGTGCTATGTGTAATCCTGAATCACGAAAAAGTCAAGTTGTGTCCTGCCGTGACAAAAATATCCTAATTAAAATGACACCTATTTTCTGAAGAACAGCTGTTTCACTGAGGCATACAATAATGCCTTTTTTAATAGGTACTGCACAATCTCTCAGGAGTAGTGCCAACTACACGCGGACGTTCGCAATACAGAGGCGCAACAGTATTACATTTCTATTTTAAGGGAGACATGTCACTCGCGAATTAATGGACATCGTGCTTAACCTTGGTGGACGCCTTCGACATACATTTGAACGACGGCGTGATACGGAAGAGTAAGGGTTACTTAGTAAAAGGTAGCTAGTCTCCGAGTATAAAGCAAATAAATCCTGACTATGACTATGACTAATTCAGAAGCACTGTATGTCGTGCTTCAGCGCGCGTAAGTGCTCATCACGCAAATATTCGTCTAACTGCTCAGAGGTGCCGCTGACCCTGTGTGCAGATTGCAACAGCACCTACACGCGCAATAAATGCACATGCTTGTATAGGTGCACGCTAAAATACCCTTGGAACTCTGACATCGACGTATGTAACAAAAATATGCGACATATGATGGTCTTCGAACAGCTGAGAACGCACTGCCGACACTTGCAGCTCGCGGCAAAAATAACCAAAACTGCTCCAACAGCACACGCTCGTAGAATACACATACGTGAGTTTCGCTATCTAAAGGTACTTTTCACGCCGGTATGGGCAAATTTTTGGGCGAGCGAGACATCCACGATGTATGGTGAACACACAAAAAAACACACGTTTATCATTTCTCTTGCGGCACGACAAACGACGAACAGAAGTCGGAGCTGAAGGTGCTAACGGTGGCCTTCGTGAGTTCATGGCGCCGCGCTAACTATTTACTAACCTAATCCACGCGCAAACACACGCCGGTGATGCAAAAAAAGAAGTAGCAAGCTCCGCCCTCTCATTGCAAACCACTTTGTAAATATATGGCCGTGAAAAGTCAACGAAGCACGCGGTGGCTCTGTGGCGCTGGCTCTGTGGCGTAGAGTGTCTGCTTTCGGTGCTTGTGGTCATGAGCTCGATTCCTGTGTCGTGTGCGATTTGTATGTGTTGTCATATGTGCGTGTTTACGTTGATGTCCATTTTCTAATTACCTCTAGAGATAAACATTACAGAAATTATTCCGTGAAACGCTGTTCGAGTGCCAAAATTTTTCTTTTTCGCAGCCGCTTTGTGTGCCGTAGCTGCCGCCACGTCATGTTGCGCCAGCTATGGAGGATAAAAACAACTAACCGACACATAATGTATGGCCTTCGAGATTCCGGGATTGTCACTCGCTAACCCTACATCGTTGATTATTTGAGTATGGCTCTCGAAAACGGTGCCGAATCGACACGATTATCTTGCTGTCGAAACTTAAGGACGTGAACCTAAAGCAAATAAAAGCATCAGTTCGGAGATAACGAGCGACAGAGCGCGCGACGGCCACTTGATAGATTCGAGGTGGGCGGCAATCGCTTTCGGCGGCGCGGCCATGTTTACCGGGCGTGCGTATGCGCAGTTCACACCCGGTATTCTGGTACACGCAAAGCATTTTTTGCGTATACCGGTTGTGCCGGACAGACTAAAATCCTCTAATGTATGCGTTTAGGTTGCGAGCGCTCTACGTGTTTTGGTTGCGTGAATGTGTTGCGCGTATGAATGTGCCATTTTCTGTGCTCGATTAACTTTATTTCAAAGCTGTTTCAACGTGAGAGCTTTACTCCCTCGGAGGAGTGCTTTCACTCTATCGCAGACGGAGTACTGTACTCCATGAGGAGGCGTTGAATCACTCCCTGTCTAGAGGGAGTTGTTTCACCCCGGAAAAGGGAGTGCCCAGCGGGACAAGCCAAAACTCTCACAAAGGGCGTCGGGGCACTCCCTTTGTTCTAAGAGTGTACTTGCCAATAAAAAACGGGTAATTTCTTGGTTGTCTACAAATTGGTATCTTTCGACATGCCTGCTTATAAAAGTGCCGAGAAAAGATGGTACGCATTTTTCATTTATCACTAAAGGGTTTTATTACGAGTTCGGTCACCAATGATCAACTCAATTACTCTCCCAGAAAACAATCTTTGGCGGAAAGGTTCGTAACCGCAGCTTCGCACAAAGTGTAGTGGTAGCAAATGGTATTTGCTACTGTCTGAGAATTAATAACGGCCATCTTGAATTGAATTAACTGGCATAAATAAAGCTTCCCGTGCCAGCGTTAGCCTACTCTCCTGTCTGGCACATGTTTTACCAAAGTAAAGCCTGTTAGTAAAAAATTCAGCAGATCCCACGCATTGTGGGAATCGAGATTATGCGATTGCAGTCACTAGTGGCAGCCTATGCGGCCTTTTTTGCTTTGAGCCAAGAGTTAGGAGGTGGATCGATGTCTTTGTGTAAATTGAAAAATACATCTGGAGTCTCCACTTACAGTTCTTCATAACGAGATTGCGGTGTCGGCATCTAGAGACTAAAGTTATAATAAATTTGCTAATTTGGAAGTAGTACTCCCGCCTCTCTCTCTCTCTCTCTCTCTCTCTCTATATATATATATATATATATATATATATATATATATATATATATATATACATGACAAAGTCTGGTCCACCAGACGAAACGTTAGTGAAAATATACAGTGCCAAACCAACGAAAGTCGTAGTTTCTTTCTTCATTCCTTATTCTATCGGGGTCCGCGTGATTCTTTTCCCACTACTATATATATATATATATATATATATATATATATATATATATATATATATATATATATATATATATATATATATATATATATATAGTTTCAAAAGAATATTCCTGGCTATCAGTTAAAATATATGAGAGGAAGTCACAGTGAAAAACATAACATTTATTCTGAGCTTTCAGCCGGGGACCAGCCTTTATCAATGATGACATTACGACGTTGCGTTGGGGTTTAAGTACAGATTGTCGCAACACAGACACAGATGCATACATCGTCGCGATTCGTTGGAACGGGACAAGGGGAGGGGCCAAAAGAACAACAGCAAAAAAAGAAAAAAGAAAAGAAAGTGAGAGAGGGAGAGACATACATACTGACATACAGTGTCGCAATTTGTTAGAACTTGACAAGAGGCGGAGTCAGAACACAAAAACAAACAAGCAATAAATAGCAAATAGACAGGGCGAAAGAAACAGGGCTACGTATGTGGCTCGAGCAAAAAAAAAGGAAAAAAAACGAAAAAAAAAAAGGTTAACGAGTGAACAAGGCAAGCACGCGATTACCGCGCTAAAAGGGAAGGTAAAAGGCGCGGTATTCGCGTGCGTGCCTTGTTCACTCGTTAACCTTTTTTTTTTCGTTCTTTTCCTTTTTTTTTTTGCCCGAGCCACATACGTAGCCCTGTTTCTTTCGCCCTATTTGCTATTTATTTCTTGTTTGTTATATATATATAATATATATATATGTATATATATATATTAATATATATATATATACATATATAATATATATATATATATATATATATATATATACATATATATATATATATATATATATATATATATATATATATATATATATATACTATATATATATATATAATATATATATATATATATATATATATATATATATATATATAGTTGAAGGAGTGGTTGCCTTTGCTTGCCAGTCGGCTCCCGCCCCCTCCGGTAAAATGAGAACTCTTCGCCAATGTTGTATCGTATCGCGATACAATTGAAAAGTATCTCTGCCCAGCCCTGGTTGGGATCAACTCTGATTCCCCACACGGATCACAACCCTATAGGCAGCGCGCAGACAGAATTTCTGCAATACACTCGTGGAATGCACGTCAGTTTAAACGCCTCGCATTTCGGTGGCGCGGTGCACGATAAACATAAAACTCAGCTTCATGCACGGCGTTACCACGAAAAAATGCTAGGCCTGGGCGGAAAGCGCAGCATAGTCACAGCGAAAGCTAGAAGAGCGGCATTTCTAGATCCCGTTATAAACTCTCTAGGGGCTACTAATACGAGTACACTAGCAACGCACCCGCTACGCCACAAATTATAATTTTTGTGAAGTTGGAAGCACCCCCTCGACATTATTCGTCATTCTGCGAAGAAGCGAGGTACCATATGTAAGGCAATATATGCACTTTGTTGGTGCGACGGTTGATGACGATGAAGAATTATGGCTGAGCCTCTTGTAATGGGTTGGAAGCTTCAAACTAGTAACGTAATTCGCACTGTGTGACGCCCGGTCGTTATTTAACTCTCCCACGACGCTTTATAACATACGTTAACGTGAGAAAGAGGGAGAGAATGAATTAACTTTATTTAGACCATGAGGAAATAAATCATTGGATCCGTGTGGGCTTCCTTGGCAACCGATAGAAGTGCATTTGCTGGGAACCCACTACGCTATAAATCATAATTTTTGTGAAGTAGGGAAACAGCCACTATGCAATTTTTCGTCATTCTGCGGAGAACCATAGTACCCGCTAAACACCTCTGAGGCATCACGTACACTTTCTTGATGCTGTGGCTGAACGAAGAAGAATTATGGCAGATCCCTTTGTAATGGGTTGGAAGCACTCAACCCACTCGCGCAATTGTCACTGTGTGACGCCTGGCTGCATAATTCACGTTGTGTGACCCCTGGTTGTTGTTTTACTCTTCTACCAGACTACATTACATAGGTTATTGTGGTTCCTGCCCGACATGAAGCCTGTATAGGGTCTTTTCACGAAGCAGTTTCAAGCACCGGCATGGCTGTGAGGTAGAATAGTGGGCTCCTAAGCAGAGCCCAGGTTCGAATCTCGTTCCATCCCGGATATTTTTTCTTATTTAACTTTTTTTCTTATTTCGAGCGATAGTGGTTACGGACACCAGCGGTGGCGGCGGCGGACAACTACGGCACCAAAAACGGCCCTTGTTGTGATCTCATAACAGCTTTCGCTGTAAAAGAGGCCCACGCAAGGAGCACCAGTGCTCCGACACTGACAACATGCCGTAATGGGCAATAAACAGCGCGCAGACGGACGGGACGAAGAAAGGGATACACAGAACAAGCGCTGCACACAGAACAAACGACACTGGAACTTGTGGAAGCTTTCTACATTAAAAAAGAAGGAGAGTTCTGCGTCAGCCAAACATCGGTTTCTTTACACGAAAAAGAAGTAAACTTAATCAGTAGAATGTTCGTTTGATCTTTGGTCGCTCCTGCGCAGTCTCATCACGATGTTAAAAAGCAGTTTTCTTTTCTTCTCTTTTTTTTTCCTTGTTAAGGTACCTTGGCAGCTCCTCTGCGCATGTTCTGCGCAAGTTCTTGATGCTTATCATTTGTGTATAAATAATTTACATATGCCTAATAAACCACAGTTGAAACAGCGCTTGTTCTGTGTATCCCTTTCCTCGTCCCGTCCGTCTGCGCGCTGTTTTTTGCCCATTATGCATCACCAACTAGCCCAACTTTCAGTCCTGTTACAACACCGTACCACGTCGGTAGAGAGAGGCGTCATTCGTGGACTTATACTATAGAAATCAGGAATATTTCTCACTTCATCAAGTGTTCGCAGATTTCTACAGCAGTATTATAAGAAATTTCTACTTTTAGTCGAGTTCTAATTAACAATACTAAATTTCACGTGGCCTCCCGCCTTCCCCTCTGAATGAGCCCCTCTATCATTATGTGTGTGTTCAGTACGCCGTTAAGGGTAAACCCTGTCAGCTAAGCAAAAGAAGCCGAACGCGAAAAAAAGTCACATAGACCTTTATGCATTTGCCTAAGATTACGAGTTCTTCATAATTTTCTTTTCTCCCCATCGCAGCTTTCTGCACCACACGTGGTTTTGCGTTGCCTCCAGGATCGGCCCACCTTTGACCAAGCGAAAATGTCATATGATGACTCCATAATGTGACATCATGTCACGAGAGACTGCGTCATGATGACGTCGAGAGTTTTCGCCACTTGTGACGTCACATCATGGTGTCACAGGCGAGGTAGTGATACTGAGCTCATATAACTTTTGGTACCCCGATGGACGCTGTTTCATTCACTTGATAGTGTTGTTACATTTATGGCGAAAGCCTTATATGCCTCATTAAACAGGAAATATGACCGTCGGCGTCTCACGTCCTGTCGCGCCGGAGAGCAGAGGTGCAAAGAAAGCATCATCACGCGATGACGTCACCATAACGTCGCGAAATTTTGTGTCGTCATCATGACGTCACAGATCGCAGAATTCTGTGACGTGATGATGACGTCACAAACTTCTGGCGTGGCGTCATACGACTTTACGCCAGATAATCAAGGCCCCTAGATCTTGAAAGTAGCGACACTCTCCTCCGCGCGCGTATTTTCCTCCTGAGTTCTCTTCGGATTTCTCCCCTCCCCTGGCCGGCGCGGTGGGCACAGCACGCTGTACTCTCCACTGGCTCGCGGCTGCCACACTAGAATCACTGCGCGCGCTTGTTTAATCGGCCCCTTGAAGCATTAAATGAGTACCTGTCTCTTAAGAAACACTCGTGGCGAAAGTGGGCTATTGATAGAACATAGTGACAAATATATATTTTTAAGACGCTTCGATAAATACTAACTGAAGCGCTTCGAAAACAATTAGTATACCAACTGGCGGCTGAGCGGTTTCCCTCTCCGTCGGCGCTTCAAGTGTGTGTATTAAGCGCATATAACGTAAGCAGCATAAACTATAAATGAGAATTTCTTTGATAATTGTGGTCTTGATGAGCTCAAAATAGGTAGACAAGAAAGAACGTGGTGGTTTACTTAAATTGAATAGGCCGAAATGAGTGGGCCAGAAGGACCTTTGTGCAATGCCGCTGTCACACACCTACGCGCACACATATATACACGCGCGCATACACAGCGATACGGACACGCACGCACATACGTATACATACAAATGCGATATAGACACGCACGCACAACATACACGCGCGTACACACGGGATACAGACACGCACGCAGACACTACACACGGGCATACACACACGATACAGACATGCACGTGTACGCATACATACTCGCATACACACGCGATAGACACGCTCGCACATGCGTACACACGCTATAGACGAGGCAACCTAAAGTTTGCGCGCGCGATGCCATTGCCGGATGCTTCAATGGTGGGCCGATGAAAACGTCCAAGGTCGTCGGCTCGCCCGCGGAAGCGACTTCGCGCTGCCGCGCAGCGTTTTCTGAGGAGCGCGTGCTGCCAGTGATTGCGTTTCCAAGTTGCAAAGAAAGTCAAGTCATTCCACAGGTCGGTACGCACCGTTCTTATGCCGCGCAGTGTCGCATCGGCCTTGAGCAGATTTAGGCACTCAAGCGAACTGTGAAACTGCATATTCAAGCGAAATGCACACGCAAAACAAGCGGAAAGCTGGACGCAGATTCAAATTATTATTTATTTTGCGTGCCTTATTTTGATTATAGTCGTACGGTAGACCGAGTGGTCCTTACGCATACAGCAATAAAGTTAAGTCGACTCCTCCCAAATCGTCGCGACCATTCACTACTTTCAGGAAAGAGCACACTGGAATACCAGCTGATGTGAAAACCCGTTATGGTACTTCGCATACCGCGAAATATTTAACACAGTGACCGCGATTGCGTATCTGGACTGGTGCTTTGCAATAATCGAACTTGCGACCTGCGAGCCCGCGAGGCAGCTGCGTGAGACAACGGACTCTGTATTGTAGATTTATCACATAAATGCACAAACGGCGATTGTATTTTTTATCATTACTAACTCGATTAGTCTATTCTGATAAGCCTTTGAAAGTCCTTGTATCATTTATTGTACGCAGTACTCCCCAAAGCAAAGACCCTTCCTGATCGTTTTGTATATGTCGTTCATCCACTATATGCTGACAAACATTTTTGTACCTCGCGAAAGCGGGCGCTCAAGATACTTAAAGTTTCCGTTTTATTTCAAATGCTTAAAGAGGCCATATTCCGTTGCAGCAGTCCGTTCTTTCTAGACATTGGCTACTTTGCACAACAGCACTGTAATTGGTTACAAAAAAACCTCGCCGTGCTTCTAAGGCAAATGCAACATACAGTGTTTCTAAGGCGAAACACTGTATATTGTAGTGACGAAGAGTGGCACAGAAGCTCGGGAACGAGGGCGAAGGAGAAGACGACAACAAATTAGAACAGCCTGCCCGCAGCAAGGGTGCTGTCTCTGTGTCGTTCCTTTACAATATATATATATATATATATATATATAGGTATGTGTGCGTGTGTGCGTGTCTGTATGTGGGTGTAACTGTAAATAAACAGCCGTCGGGTATTTTTCTTCGCACCGGTCTATTTTCGGAAATCGCAGGACCAGGAAAACAGCCCACCTCGAACTTGGGGTAAACTTATGCGCCAAAACACAACAGTGAAGCTAGCAAACGCGAGCGCATATTATCTGTTTCGCCCCTGTGCATTGGTAACAACTTCATGAGGGCTTGTCGGTTCATAATTATAGCAGATTATAAACAGCCCGACGAGAGCAAGGACAACAAAGGAACGAAGCGTTTGTCCTACCGTTTCGCTCCCTTGTTGTCCTTGTTCTCGTCGGGGTGTTTCATCCTCTGTCCTTATGCTGTTCACCCCAAAAATCGTTTACCAAGGAGCCCAACTTAAAATCCGTTTTCGGGAGACACGCCCGTTTTCGGCTCGTTTTCATGCCAAACTCGGGTTGGCATGAATCACTCCATGCTGGTGTGCCATTTATAAACGCTTTCTTTCATATGCACGCACGTTTTTAGGCAGGGTCACCAATTTAACATTTTTTTTGCGTTTATTTTCTTATCGAGGCTGCAGAAGTTTCTCGTCATAAATGTTCTGCGCGATTAATGGTGCCATTTCTTTTCATCATTCTAAAAGCATGGCGCACTAATTTATTTTTCAACCTTTCATTTTCTCGACCACCTCGGCATTACCGCCGTTAAAAGGGTGGCTTTCTTGGCCAGTCTCTTGACAAACGTGCTCTGCAGCATCTCCACCGAGACCCACGACCCGCAGTTGAATATAACGCGAAGAGGAAGCGCAGCGCGAGGCTAGCGCGCGCTCACACGAGAACCGCGAGCAAGAGCACGCGCCCTGCTGCTCAGCACAGCGCGAGAGCAGGCGTGCACGAAGAGAGCGAACGCGTACCGCGAGCAGAAAACGAGAGGGAAAGATAGAGAAAGCACGCGCGCGCGTGCAGCGAGACAGAACGCACGCAGCCGCAATGAAAACAAACCGGCGGCGGAGCGCCGTACGCGACCGCATTACGAGATTTCCGAAAACACGGGTCGCTTTTCACAGAGACGCAGCAGCGCCCCTGGCCCAGGTTTTCTCGTCTATACAGAGACGCACGCACATACATGCATGCATACAAACGCGATAGATACGCACGTACATACATACACACACGATACACACGAACGCACATACATGCGCGTGCGATACAGGCACGCACGCACATACATACACACACGGATGCACACGCAATGGACACGCACGCACATACATACGCCTGCAAGAATGCACGCAAACGCACGCACGCGCACACATGCGCACATCACACACGCATACACCCGCACACACTCACACACACAGGCCTGGAGGGTTCATGGCGTGCGCGAGCAACTAAAAGCGCGTGACGTTTGCTTGCGCGCGTTTTTGTGGCATCAGGGTCACCTGACTGGGAGATATCGCGCGTGGAAGCCACTGTGTTGCGGACGCGCCGGCTCAACGAAAGAAAGGTGAACAAAAAGAGGAGATTGACGGCGCGGCGAGGGAGTGGCGGTGTGGATAAAAATGTGCCGCTACATTTCAACATCAATGGGCTTTGCAGATAATTAGGGTGCCTTGATGCGCGTTTTGTCCGCTTTAGGGGGAGGACATCTGCGGCGTCTACTGCGGTGGCAGCTGCCATATATGAGCCCACGGCGTCTTACCGGCGTCTGACCGCTCTGCTAGAGTGACCTAGAATAGGGGGAGTGTCCAAAGCGCCGGCTCCCGCGTGGGCCTTTTGCCGTGAACTCCCGCGCCGCGCCGCTGCTGCGCCGGACCCGTGGGCTTTCCGCGCTCGGGAAGCGCGCGGAAAGCGAGGGGCGTCTGCTACGCGCTGTAGTTTCTTGCGCCGCGTTTCCAGACAGGGCACTTGAAGTCTACTTAACTTTGATAATGCGGTGCGGAATGGAGCTTATCCATCTTTAAGCGTTGTGTTAGTGCTGGGGCAACAACCGCATGCAAAAAATCATGTGTCAAGCGAAATCAGCGTGGCCTAGTCCCGGTCACAGAGTTCGAGAACGTTGGTGCGTGTGTAAAAACGCACAAAACGGACACGCACACGCAAAGAACGAAAACAAAAAACCTTATTCGCACGAGTAATCGGGCAATAGCATCACGCATGCTCGAATTAAGAGTAATAAGAAAAAGTAAATTGCACGCGCAGTCAGCTGAAATACATGCGCGCAGAGACCGCTTCATACTACGAGCTTTTTACTCATGGTCGCCACTGGTTTGCTAGCCGTACGCACACCGCTTTATTCGACAATTCATTAGCCTCCACTAGCTCTTTATTATGGACGGAGCACACCGGGAAGACGCAAGTGAAACAAAAAAAGAAAAAACAAAGAGTAGAGACGGCCCCGCAATGCTGTTGGCTTATGTTTTTGCTTCTGAGCTAGCGTACAACAAGGCTCACCGTGCGCAAACATTTGAAAGAAAAGCAATGCCAGGTAAACTAACTTTTAGGGGCAAAGCTCCTTAAGGCGGCACCCGCTCGTCCCTCGTAGTCGTCATCGTCGTAGTAGTCCGTAACAAGTCTTACGCTTTGACCTCCAAGGTGGTGCCGGTGGGAGATTTCTCCTGTGCGTTGTTGAACAATAAAAAATTCGTAGCGTGCGCGTTAACTAAAAGCCGAATTCTTCTGTCCCTCATTCCCCATTAGCAGCCATTGGCATGTTCCAGTAGGAAACGTTAGTAGAAGTAGAAGTGTAAGTGTTAGCTAAAAGCCGACTTCTTCTGTCTCTCATTCCCATTAGCAGCCATTGTTACCTCCAAGGTAGTGCCTGGTGAGATTTCTCCTGTGCGTGATTAAACAATAAAAATTTTGTTCAAAACGCCGTTGATTGATGAAATAACCAACGAAAGACGCCAGATGTTTTGTAAAAGCAGAACGAAAGAACGCCAGATGTTTTTCTTAAAGTGTAGTAGTAGTAGTTGTATGTAGCCACCTCGCCCGATCGTCAACGGGCGAGGTGGACCGGCAACGGCGCGAGGACCCTGCCGTACGAGAGTTAAATCACACTAAAAGACATACTTTGCGGGCGATACACTCTAGTGAGCTTTCAACTTTTCGTCTTAATGTACATGATAATGAAATTATTTCTACGAAAAACGCAAGGCACACCTTGAGCAATATATTTGGTTTTGGGACGCTAAATGGAACCATGAGGCGATGCGAAGCCGGAGCACTTGCACGATCGCGTTCCGTTGGCTTTCGTTGGGCATGCTACCGACCTCGCGTCGTGGAACGCGCGTCCTGTCTTCCCTCTAGCCTTGCCTTTAATTCGCACAGGGCGAGCGGGGAATGCGGTCGCTCTTGGCGCTCTTTCGCTCGGGAGCGGACTTCTTCCTTGCATTTCACCGATCACAAGTGATAATGAAGGGACCACGTAAACCAACAGTACAATAAAAGTTTGATGTTTAATATATACACGATGTTTCACACTCTTTATATTGTGTACTGGGCGCATTTCACGGAAGAGTTTCACGGTTTACAGATGATTCCCTCCGTAGCTTCGCCCCACTCATCATCATTCACCCCGTGGATATGCTGTGTTTCCCAAGATTTTGCATAAAAGGCGTAATATAGAAAATGCCTTACAAATATCGAGATATCATGCAACAAAGTTACAAATGCCCGCATTCTTGCTGTACAAGCTGGCTGAACGAAAATACGGTAAGAAATATATTTGGTTTTGGGACGCTAAATGGAACCATGAGGCGATGCTAAGCCGGAGCACTTGCACGATCGCGTTCCGTTGGCTTTCGTTGGGCATGCTACCGACCTCGCGTCGTGGAACGCGCGTCCTGTCTTCCCTCTAGCCTTGCCTTTAATTCGCACAGGGCGAGCGGGGAATGCGGTCGCTCTTGGCGCTCTTTCGCTCGGGAGCGGACTTCTTCCTTGCATTTCACCGATCACAAGTGATAATGAAGGGACCACGTAAACCAACAGTACAATAAAAGTTTGATGTTTAATATATACACGATGTTTCACACTCTTTATATTGTGTACTGGGCGCATTTCACGGAAGAGTTTCACGGTTTACAGATGATTCCCTCCGTAGCTTCGCCCCACTCATCATCATTCACCCCGTGGATATGCTGTGTTTCCCCAAGATTTTGCATAAAAGGCGTAATATAGAAAATGCCTTACAAATATCGAGATATCATGCAACAAAGTTACAAATGCCCGCATTCTTGCTGTACAAGCTGGCTGAACGAAAATACGGTAAGAAATTGACAAATAGAAGTGTAATATCTCAATCACTTCAGAAAATTGTTCAAATGCAGAGATCCCTTATGTACCTAGCCTGAAAAAAATGCAACATGCGGTAATATATATATATATATATATATATATATATATATATATATATATATATATATATATATATATATATATATATATATATATATATATATATTGTCCCACGTTGCATTGGATCGCTGTCGTCAGTATGGCACGTTCGCGCGAGATGCGTGCATTGCTTCAAGCCTTCACTATAATAACTGAAAACAGTTTCAAACAACTTATTCTCAACTTCAGATGTTTTCACGGTTCTCGGAGGTTAGCGTTCGCCCGGTTCAGAGAGTTTACAAAAAGATGTGGACGAGTAGTTACACAAGATACAATTGTTTCCGCGGCAGTTGTGTGCGCGCCAACAGGGCACCCGACCGCAATTTCCCGCTTTTTCCTGATGACCTCAATATAGCGTCCACCACAATTTGCTGAAGCTCCGGAGTACTTAAATAGCGAGTCTGGTCATCTCTTGAATAAATATAAAGAGATGACCAGACGGGTAAAGCAAGCCTCTTTTGTCCCGCAGACGCGTGCAATCAGCTGCTCTGAACTGAGAATCACGTTTGTTTTCGGGCGATCGCTCGTAACGTGAAGTGAGGCATACACGATGATGCACTGTTATCGTTTCATTTACTTTGATTTGTCTTGTTTTTTTTTAAGGTAGAGCCTCAGATGCCTCATCAAACACGAAAATTGACCGTCGGCGTCCCGCGTAGCCAACACGAGTAATGCACAGTATCATCACGCGATGACGTCGACAGAACTTGTGACGTTACTATGACGTCATTCATTATAGAGAAATTACTTTGTCGTGGCACATTATAAAATGTTAATCTGCACATTTGTGCTGATAAACATTGCAGCTGAGGCCAGCAGCAAAATATACATGCAAGGCATTGAAGCTCCTCATCACATGGCTTGCCCAGCAGCGCACTGAACGTTTTTCAAGCGGAATGAGAGACTGCTATACAGCAGTCCCTCATTCGAAGGAAGTCGGCACATGTGCACACTTTGAAACCTTTTTGAGGAGTGTTTTCAGGATAAGCAATAGGGTCTTGACATGTCAACCACAGCATTATTTGTACCGAGGAGCTTAGTAACAGCGAATTGTTTTATTTATGTATAGTCTAGAATTTGTCCGAGCTGTGCCAATTTTTCAGCCCACGTCACCTAACACGGCTTGTTATAGTGTTGTCAACGTGCCGGAATATGTAAATAAACTATGTGTCATCTTGTAGACATGCACTAAAATGTGATGCATTGCGCTTTTCCTTGGCATCACATTGTCAGGGGCTCTTTTGTTATATATCGTCGCGGGCTGCCGCCCACCAAACATGTATAAAAATTGCTTGTGAGTGGGCAGAAGCAGAAACTATGCATCAAATTGTTTCAAGATGGTTTGAGAAATGCCGAGTTGGCACATAAGAGTGGTGATAGATTTCTGTCGTAAGTTACTGCCTTGAAACCTCATGTGCTCAACTCTGGGTGTATCAGCATTGTTGATTTATAGCAGTTCATCCTACTAACTACACCTCAATGTATGTATGTATCTTAAACAAAAACTTGCGTTTTTTGTTTTAGTGTGAATTTATAAGAATTTTGATATTTGCTTTCTAGTTCTCCTTTTTCTATCTCATTTTCATTGCTCAAGTATGTTTCCTACTGCACAAAAATGAATGTAACCTTACATAAAATGTGTGCATTCAAACAAGATGTTTCATTTTACAACGTACAGTTCTGGGCAAGAAGCTGGAAACTATGCAACCAACCAGCAAACGTAAGTTTATAGGACGGCTCCTCTGTGCAACATTGCTTCTACACATTGCGTTTGTCGAATATGCACAATAGACTAGTATACTTCAAACAGCATAATCAAGCTTTCGCCCGTGGCTGTACGTACTTTTACATATGTGCGTGGTATTTCTACGTATTGTCATACGTGTTGCCAATTGCTATTAAGGGCACAAAACAACTCAAGCTGAATTCGCGGATTTATGTCTGTCCACCTGTCATCTATACTGTAACTGCTGTTGATAAAGAATAAACTCGGGTTTAAAATTTTCATGTACTTGCCAAGGGAAGAGTAGCCCTTTGTGACACAAATGAATTTGCCGTAATCTTTTCCTGGCCTACTGTTCTGCCCTCTCCTCAGAACTCGATAGCCTGCTGGAGTTCTTTAGAACCACCGACAGAGGCATATTACGCGGAGCTGCGCAACACGACAGACACCGAGAGAGAAGGCAAAAACACATCACTAGGTTTGTGTCTTTTCTCTCTCTCTGCCTGTCGTTTTGCGCTGCTGCGTGTAATGAATCCCACCCAAATAGCACGGAAACGTGTCCCGACAAAGGCAGTCATCTTGGCCGCAAGCAGTTTGGCCGCCGCGTGTCTCTTGATGTTCTTGAAAACACCGCGATGTCCGACCGGCGCTCGGATAGCCAGAGTCGTCAAAACTAATTGCTTAGGTAGGATAATTGGGTTTCGGGTCTGGGCGCTCTTGCGATAGTAGTGGTTAGAGCAAAAAAAAAGATACTCTTATTTCTGCGATCCGTGAGGGAGCACGGCACAGCGTTTTTGGGTTTAAAGGGGAGTGAAAGAAGAGAGCTGAAAGGCTACCTTCTCAAGAAAAGAGTGCCCGAAACACATTACCTCAGGCCGTGCTATCCGTTCTTCCATAAAAACAATACGTGGGTGCTTGGTGACACTGCGAATCGAACCCAGTACCTCCCGCATTGTAGTCGGACGCTGTCACGACTCGACCACCGCTGCAGTGTGTCAGAAGACAGCTGGCCACTGTAACACTTACTTCATTGTATATATATATCATATTTCCCTCGAAAGACACCTAATGCAAAACGTCCCGTGAAAGTCGATCAAAAAAAAACTTGGGATCCTAATGCATTCGCCTAAGGTGACTCGAAGGTTAAAGCCATCAAGTGTGGCTATATTACCGTGCACTTTGTATCGAGTGCGACATCATGAATCAACTATCGCTAATTGACTGTCACTATTGTCACTTTCACGAATTGAATATTGAATTTGTTTCGATTATCGTCATTGAAATAAACTTTCACTAAGCAAATCATTGCTCACTTCATTTGCTTCGATTCTCATATATAAGCACAATCACACTTTCGCTCCCTTTTGTATGGCTTTCGCTCCCATAGATGTTAGTATGTAACGTGAAGGCCGTCTCTTTTTTTTTGTTGTTAATGGTGCAAAGGCGCAGCACGTGCGCCCTGTGAATCCAGGCGCACGTGTAGTCATGTCACTTCAGGCCGAGACAAATGAACGCCGCTTCCTTTATGTTTGCTCATGCAAACTCCGCAAGGACGAAGTGACTGCGCCGTGTTTTCTCAAAAGCATTGGCACGTAGAAACCTCCCGACGAATATTCCTCGTTTTACGCGTTCACATATCTAAGCGCATACGATTGCTCGCGCATTCCGGCCCTGTCAAAATGCTGCGGTTAATTGAACCTGCGGCATTACGCTCATGATACCTTTCTTACTGCTGCTTTATATTTCTGTAGTTCTCCGTAGTGTCAAAAGCCGCTCCTATGTCTTGTACTGTGATCTTTATAAGAAAGGCAACATTTGACGTCTAGCTACAAAACACCCTAACGGCAACCACGATACCGTGCTCGAACATGCCTAATTAGTTGAATGGCAGCGCAGCTTCATGAAAAATTGAGAATGTAACTAAAATCGTTGTGGTAAACAGGGGGAGACGTTTCGGTCACATCCTAAAACCTTCAGTGTTTAAATTTAGGCGCGTTTCATAGATGCGGTACATCTGGATTGTTGTTGGCCTGCAATTGACGAGATATCGCAAGGATTATTGACGCCATCGAGCAACTAGATTTTTGTTAGCTAGGGTCATCGATGAAACACGAGCACTTGGCTTCGCGCAAGACTCCAGGATGTTTGCTGCAACGCGGCAAGGCGTAAGCGCTGCAGCAGACACCCGGAACTGTAGGCTGAGATGCAGCGAAAATACATTCACTATCATCGTATACCCTCCATGGTACACGCTTCGTGTGCTGCCTTGCTATCACCTGCGCGCACTTCTTTCTTTCCTTGTCGTTTCATCGGCTTTCGCGTTGCCTCCTTGCCCTCAGAAGTGGCGAGTAAGTTAAATTCGTACCACTACTATCGTACTCCCTCGAGATGCGATAATTCTTGGCTAAGAAATTGCGTAGGCAAGCGAAAGCTTTGTGAATTCGGCCCCTGTTTATATGGCGACGCTTCGACGGGAGCCCCTTCTTCTTCAAGACATAACAATATTTACAGCGTGTGTGTGTCCTCTTATACGATGTTAAGAGTAGAGGGGAAAGGCTGGAAAGGAAGGGAACAGGAACGTAACAAGGAAGGGGGGGGGGGGGAGAAAAAAAAAAAGATGGAGAAAAGAAAAAAAGAAAGAAGAAAAAAAGAAAACAATATCAAAAGGGTCAGTAAGACGCGAACAATGTGTTAGTTCAGAAAGCGATGCCATATTTTGACAACAATTTATCCTCCGTGCCGCCACTTTCCCCGCGGCAGACAATGTAATTACCGCGCGTGTCTAGTATTGCACCGTGGCCGGCGTCGACAGGCGTGTACTACGCCTGCCGACGCCAGCCAGGAGACACACCCAACAAAAGGTGACTAACGTGAACCCGGTCCAACGAACACGGTCGACTGTACCAGAACCTCAGCAGCCGGCTACCAGCAGCCACCACCAACCAGCATCGAGCAGTACCAACAAGCAGTCTGCATCTACTAGCAGCAGTCGTCCACAGGCCACCACATCGCGGGAGAGAGAGAGAGAGTGATACTTTATTCAAGGGAAAGGGGAAAGGGGACTTTGGAGCTTCTATAGCTGGGGCTCTACGTCCAGGGCTGCACTGGCCTTAGCTGCCCGCCGGACATGATCCAGGAGCGCTGGCTGCACTCCCGGGTCCGAGCTGGCGAGTTGTGCCTCCCACTGCTCCGTACTAGGTATTAGAGGTTTGCCGAGGAAATTAGCTAAATCACTTGGTTTATGATCGCATCCCCACGAGATGTGGTATAGAGTCGGTCTGCCGCCGCACCAGGGACACACGGCCGGGTAAAGCGGGAGGCACGGCGGAATGAAGCTCCACCCAAAACCAGGTGCGGCCTCCTTGTACCTAGCGGCGCAGCTCACCGCGTCTGTGCAAAGTGACATGCTAGCTCTGCGAACGAGAAAATACCACCCCCATCAGGCCAAATAAGCCATAGAACAGGTCCAAATTTTTTTTAAACTCAGAAAGCTCGTTGACAAATGGATAGAGCACGAACTTCATGTACGTAGCCTCAATGCATATGTACTGACAGGTACGGCACCGAAGGGGCTGCGCTTATCGGCATCACTGTCGATGCATAATTTTTCTAAAGAAAAAAAAGAGAGAGTGGAACGAAATTCTCGACCACGCCACACTGGAGCTAACTAAGGTCAGCATTAAACACTGCGAAAAGACTCTAATGACAGTTATGGACGAGGAGCGGTATGCAAGGAATAACCTTCCTCTTTCGGAATTGGAGGCCAAATAACTCGACCTATTCGTCCAGAAGAACATGGGGGAAATAGAAAGGCTTAAAACAAAGAACTTTGCGCGAGATAACGTTGCAGCACAAGTAATACCCGCTGTAGCCCACAAGGAAGATACCAAACCGCCTCACGTTCAGAAAGACTTGCCAGCACACCCGAAAGAACCAAGCGTCATCAACCTTTCAGAAAAAGAACTTAGCAAAGAATTGACTGTACTATCAGGTGGACTTACGTTCTGCTTTAGCAATATAAAGTACGTTGAATTCACACTTTTAAAAGATTTAGACGACTTCGCACGAAATTTACAATTGTAGGAATACTTATTCGATAAACCCCAAAAAAAGATATATTTTTCCGCGGTAACATTGGCCGATAATGGACCCCAGACACCAACAGTGATCGACACTCGGATCTCTATATAGACGTGGTTCAGAAAGATGTCATACATGCGTACAAGGCGCACAAACCAAGTATGAATGACATTTCAAAGAAACAAAGAGAATCACTTCTTGTGTTGAGCAACCGCGAAGATCTCGTCATTAAACCAGCAGACAAAGGTGTCGCGATTGTTAAATACATTCGATTACATTGAGGAAGGCAAGAAACAACTAAATCAGAAAACATTCTGCAAATATCTCGATTCGGAACCTACAACCGAACACAAAAAAAATAATTCTAACAGCTCTGCAGGAGCTTACACGTGAGGACGAGATCAATCCACGCCTTCAATAAGCACTTGTTACGGCACATTCGGCACCAGGCCGTTTTTACATGCTGCCCTAATTTCATAAAGAGGGAAACCCTGGTCGACAAATTATATCAGGAACGGGAACATTAACTGAACCTATATCTAGTTACATTGACTCTTTAATCAAAAACATACCCCTCACACATGAGTCCTTCTTGCGCGACATAAACCATGTTCTTCGGGAAATATCGGATTTAAAATTGCCAGACGGTGCATTCCTGACTACATTAGACGTTAGTTGACTCTACACGAACCAGGGGTGTAGCCAAGGGGGGGGGGGGTTGGGGGGGGTTCAAACCCCCCCCCGAAATTTTTCAGTTTTGCTTGCGTATATAGGCACGCACACATACAAACGCACGCACGAACATACATAAAGTATGGTTTAACACCCCCCGAAAAAAATTTCTGGCTACGCCCCTGACACGAACATTCCACGTGATGGTGGTATCAGGCCACTGGTAGAATTGTATGGTAACCACAACCCTGACGCATATCCAAGCAAAAGAATAAGTGAAATTTTAACCAGTCTTGTCCTGGAAATGAACAGCTTCGAATTTAACCATCAGTACTACCTTCAAATCACCGGCACGACAATGGGTACAAGAATGGCCCAAAACTACGCTAACATATTCATGCACCACATAGATTCTAATTTTTTTTCATCATGTGATGCCAGACCTACATTTTATAAATGGTACCTATACGACATATTCATGATTTCGATTGATTCAGAAAACGAACTCCTCAAGTTCACACAGGCATTTAACGAAGCACACACCAGCATTTTTTACATCCGGCATGGTGAGCACGAAGACATTTGCGTACGCACCAAAGGACACGAAATACCAAGGGTCAAGCAGATAACGATGCTCGAACTCATCATAGAATCCAACGGCGCCAACGGAGCAACGATCAGGAATCTGGGGACTAAAATCACGAACACGATGAGGCTCATCAGAATAATCACCAACAGACATCGCGGTATGAAGGAAGCCAGTGTCGTCAGACTCATACACTCCTTCGTTATTAGTCACGTAACCTACGTGGCCGCCTACCACAACTGGTACACTGCAAAAAAGGCCAAGCTTAACACTCTAGTTAGAAGAACACACAAGATGGCGCTGGGCCTTCCTGATAGCACACACGGAACTTCTACTACAGCTGGGCATCCACAATACACTCGAAGAGTTGATAGAGGCTCAAAAAATCTCGCAACTCGAGAGACTAACCAGGACACGAACGGGCAGGAGCATCCTGGACAAACTGGAGATATCCTATCACAAGCAGCACGGCGACAAGACATCCCTCCCCAGCTCGATCATAGAAAAGCTCCAGGTGGCTAGCCTACCTAAGAACATGTATCCCGAACTCAATCAGGGTCGAAGAGAGAGTAGAGCCAGGTCTTTACTACAAGCATTCGGTAGGCGACGAGGAAGCGCTTAAACACTTCGCAGCGCAGGAAAAACAGACACAAAGAAGACGACACCAGACAACATACGAGCGCTAACTACCAACAAAAGTTTATTGAACATCACATGCGTATATATACCATGCTCACACACCGTCGCACATGCGCACGCTACTTTCTTAGAAAGTACAACTCTTTATCTGAGAGGTGTACAGAGGGGGTGCTGACACATGCTGAACCCAAAGAAGATATTTTTTCAGCTTCTATAATCTCGCGAGTGAGCCTATCACTACTTTTGCTGACAACAGTACACTGTACGAAAAGAGGTTCACAGCCACAAGATCCGCAATGTATGGCCAACCAGCCGTCACGTGCCGTTTTCTTTACATTTAGCGCATGCTCTTTCAGACGTTCGTTTAGACATCGCCCTGTCTGCCCTATGTATTGTTTACCGCAAGACAGCGGAATACTGTAAACTGCATTAGTAGCGCAGGCGACAAATGAACCTTTGTGCTGTTTTTTGCAGCCTCGCTGAACCCGAGAGCTCCTCTGATTACAGAGTTTAATGAGCTTCTGTGGTGATGAAAACACCATTTTCACTTTTGAGCGACCAGCAATTTTCTTGATATTGTGGGACAGCTTGTGAATATAAGGCATAACGGCCACTTTTTGATGTGCATCGGTTGATGCACTCTGTGAACGATTGTTCTGCATGCGCATTTTTCGGAGCAAGGCTTCCGCAACTGAACACTGCACATGCAAGGGGTAGCCAGCCTGTAACAACCGCTCGGACTGGGAGCGAAGGCTTGAGTGCATCTCGTGAGGGCAAGACTTCTTCACTGCATTAAAAAAAACAGATTAACAATGCCCCTCTTGACCAGTTTGGAATGCGCTGACGCATACGGCAAAATAGGCTTCCTATTACGCGGCTCATAACACCAGCAGGTTTTGTCGAGTGGTATAGGCAAGCCAGGCTGCATCGTCAATACCTTTCTACGCAGGTATTACAATTGTATGAAGCATCAATAGCCAAACGTCAGTTGCGTGAGTTCTTGCGGATTGCCGACCAGTCGACTGAATGTCTTTGGGCTCAACACTTGCGTGTATTGCGAGCCAGCATCCCTAAGAAGAAGCCTGCTGTGATTTGTCCTGTACACAAGGCTGAAGATCTTCTGTTACCTCCTGACGTGGAGCGCGTTTTGGCCCTCGGTCCCAAATTCGCGGTGGAACCAAGTCCTACGGCGCCTAAGCTGCTTGCCCTCGTTCGACAGGCGTCACGTCAAGCCCCTGAAGAGGAGCAGGAACGTTTCGTGTCTGAAGGTGTTGACGTTCTGGTCCACCACAGACAAGGCAACTCCAGGATTCCCCTGAAGAGCGTCGATGCTTATCTTGAGGCGAAGTCCCTGACTGTCCTGCCAGCCGACAAGGAAGGAGGGTTTGCTGTTCTTTCCTCTGTTTTATTTGACGCCAAGGCGGACGTTGCAATCTCTTCAGTTTTTTACTGTCATGACAGGGTTTCCATGTCTAAGGTGAAAGCGGAAGCTAAAAAGCTTTGTAAAAGATTGAACATTAACCAGATATTAGGTGACCTATCAAAGTCACAGAAAGACTTCCTTGACGTATTTTTCAGTGCTAAAACGCACAAAAGTGATATGCCGTTTAGAGTCATCATTTCGGAACGTGATGCTTGGCAAAAATCCATAGCGCTATTTTTACAAGAGAGACTTAAGCTGTTAGAAATTGATGACCCGTTTTTCGTCAAAAACTCGGATGAAGTGTTAATGTTCTTAGATGCTAACTGCGACAAGCAACTTTGTGCCTTTTCGATTGACGTCAAGGACCTGTTTTACTCCTTACCTCATGACGAACTGCTGGCTACCGTAGAAGAATGCATAGACTGTAATGGATGTGTAGGTTTTCAAAATTCTTCCGGCATGTCTGTCAGTAGTTTTTAGAACTTTTAGCCTTTTATCTTAGATCAACGTACATAGAGTGGAAAGGGAAGGCATACCTTCAGAAGAAGGGAGTCTGCATTGGATCGTGCATCGCACCAATTCTAAGCGATTTATTTCTGGCCAGATTAGACAGAGCAGTGTTAGATCGTCTGCAGGGAACGGCAGGGCTAAACATTGGTCGGTATGTTGATGATTACATTGTGTTCTTTGAGAAGGGTTCGAGTACGGTGCAGGAGTATGCGTCTGAAGTTCTGAAGACTTTTAAAGATTGTTTTAAATCATTTGAATTGACATTTGAGCTGCCCACTAACAGTACTCTGAGGTTCCTTGACACTACGATTACTTTTAAACCTGACAAAATCTGCTGGTGTTATGAACCGCGTAATAAGAAGCCTATTTTGCCGTATGCGTCAGCGCATTCCAAACTGGTCAAGAGGGGCATTGTTAATCTATGTTTTTTTGAATGCAGTGAAGAAGTCTTGCCCTCACGAGATGCACTCAAGCCTTCGCTCCCAGTCCGAGTGGTTCTTACAGGCTGGCTACCCCTTGCATGTACAGTGTTCAGTTGCGGAAGCCTTGCTCCGAAAAATGCGCATGCAGAACAATCGTTCACAGAGTGCATCAACCGATGCACATCAAAAAGTGGCCGTTATGCCTTATATTCACAAGCTGAACCACAATATCAAGAAAATTGCTGGTCGCTCAAAAGTGAAAATGGTGTTTTCAGCACCACAGAAGCTCATTAAGCTCTGTAATCAGAGGAGCTCTGGGGTTCAGCGAGGCTGCAAAAAACAGCACAAAGGTTCATTTGTCGCCTGCGCTACTAATGCAGTTTACAGTATTCCGCTGTCTTGTGGTAAACAATACATAGGGCAGACAGGGCGATGTCTAAACGAACGTCTGAAAGAGCATGCGCTAAATGTAAAGAAAACGGCACGTGACGGCTGGTTCGCCATGCATTGCGGATCTTGTGGCTGTGAACCTCTTTTCGCACAGTGTACTGTTGTCAGCAAAAGTAGTGATAGGCTCACTCGCGAGATTATAGAAGCTGAAAAAATATCTTCTTGGGGTTCAGCATGTGTCAGCACCCCCTCTGTACACCTTTCAGATAAAGAGTTGTACTTTCTAAGAAAGTAGCGTGCGCATGTGCGACGGTGTGTGAGCATGGTATATATACGCATGTGATGTTCATTAAACTTTTGTTGATAGTTAGCGCTCGTGTGTTGTCTGGTGTCGTCTTCTTTGTGTCTGTTTTTCCTGCGCTGCGAAGTGTTTAAGATGATCAACCAACAGGCCCATTTCGCCACAATTCTGAAGGAAGCGCTGTTTGTAGACGCAGCAGAATACGCGGATCGACGTGCATTCGCAGTGGCAGTCCTCAATGCTGATAAACAATTGGTCAGCTTTTGTAGTGTACGGGGCAAAAAACCCTGAGGCAGCGGAACAAGTGGCGATCACCCTAGCCATCGTTTGCCCCGGTTGCAGATATATACTAAGTGACTCGCAGGCGGCGGTCAGAAATTATGCACAAGGCAGAATTTCACCAGAGGCCGCGGCTATCCTCAAGGTGAACGCGAAATATATCACCTCTGAAGAGACAGAAGAACGACACATAATATGGTTCCCAGCTCATACGTCCCCCCACACCCCCGTACCCAACCTCAATGGAGAGGTCCATCGCGTAGCGCGAGGTCTCGCGTTCCGCGCTCGTGTAGAAAGGGGATGGAAATCCAGTGGAGGGCTGGACAGAGAGGGACAGAATGACTAGATACTGTGACATTACACAATTTTATCAAAAATCTAGGTGTATTTATCCACCCCCAAGCCCCAAACTCCACAGGGCCCAATCGGTAGATTGGAGGCAATTACAAACCCAGACCTTCCCCAACCCCGTTCACCTCGGTAGGATATACCCAGACGTCTATTCCGACGGTAACTGCAAATTATGCGGCTGGACGTACGCATCTCTTAGGCACATTCTCTGGCAATGCGCGGCTATAGGCGAAGAAAATGCAGACTTCCCAGATGTAGCTGCAGCGCGGTGGACGGCCGCGCTTCGCAGCTCAAAGCTGCAAGATCAATTGTGGGCCATCCAGCAAGCCCGTGAGGCGGCGAGGAGACAGGGTCTCCGGTCCTCCTCGGGGGCGGCCTAGGCCCAGGCCACGAATTTGCCGGAGTTCTGAATAAAGTTGCTACCACCACCAGCACTTATTTTGCGCACTCCTACTCTAACACTGAAATAAGCTTCCTGGATGTACACATGGTAATAGAGCATGGTGCGTTGGTCACTAGCGTGTATAGGAAACCTACGGACAGGCAACAGTGCCTGCACTTCAAAAGCTGCCACCCGCTCCACTGCAAGACCAGCATTCCCTATTCCCAAGCACATAGATTCAAAAGAATCTGCTCTCGCTCAAAGAATTTACAAAAAAGCAACACACGTATGCGCGAGGTACTCCTCCATGAAGAATACCCACCAGCTATCATTGATGACGCGATCAAAAAAGTGGCAAATCTGGACCGCCACACTCTACTGCACCAACAAAATGTTCCGATCAGCAGCGTAAGAAAAATCTTGTAGTAACTTTCACAAACAACTCACCGAATATTAATAAGGTCTTAAAAAAACACTGACATATTGGAACAGAGGAAGTCATTATCCAAAATTTTCACTTCCTCTCCGGCTGTGGCATACAGGAGGCCAATAAGTATCAGGGATCATTTAATAAGTTTAAAGATAAGTACAAAGCCCCAAATCGGGTGTCGCCCTTGCGGAAAAGGAAGATGCAAAGTATGCAAACACATGCAGACAACAACGGTGGCGGAAAGCACACACTCAATTTTTAGCACAGGATAAGTGGTCCACTCGACTGCGACTCAAGCAACGTCATTTACCTTTTCGAATATGGGATATGTAACCTGCAATACTTAGGCCAGACAGACACGCCTTTTAGAATTAGGTTCAACAACCATTGGTCACATGTATACGTTCCCTGCCCGGCCTTCCGCTCTCTAAACATGTCGCATTGAAAGAGCACAACTTTGACGGTATCAGGGTTACATATTTGTAAAACAATTTTCGATCAACCAGAGAATGAGAGAAACGTGAATCCTACTTTTTCTACAAAATCAATACAATAAAAAACTGAAAAATTGAACACCCGGGCACCCTCTCCGCATTACGATCATTAAAATGCGCAAACGCCGTTATCTAATCAGTCCCCGGCCCCTTGCCGCCCACTGCGAGAATAATGATGCTTTGAATGATACCGCTCCTTGATGCAACTGTGAGCTTATGCGTCTCACTAACCAAGATTTATCTGCCACTTCAATAACAGCCGGCATGCAGAGATAAGTGGTCCCGGATGTCGCATACTGTAGGGTACGTCGTAGAGCACTGTACTTAAACGGTCACTACACTAAAAAGTTTTAATCCGCCTTTTGCCTTAACACCCCTTCTCTTTTTCTACATATGTTCCTCTCCCAATAAGAGCCAATGCGCTTAATGAATATTGACGACGCGGAAACACTGCCGGCCTCTTAAGATCTTACACCCACGCCGACGCGTAAAAGCATGCGCTGAAAGCCCTCAGACCCCACCCCTCCAATTCCCTTAACACGGTAAACGTCGAAGAAGGACGTCAAAAATGCCACCCGTGGCCTTACACCGGAAGCTGCAATACTAGACACGCGGGGTCATTACATTATCCACTGAGGGGAAGGCGGGAGCGCGGAGGCTGTATTGTTGCCAAAATATGGCATGGCTTCCTGAACAACACAATGTTCGTGTTAAGCAAAATCCTTACTGACCCTCCTGACATCGAAACGTCGACAAAATAAACAGTTGTAAGCGCATCTACTTTTATACTTATATATATATATATACATGGGAAGAGAAAAGACACAACTAAGCGGTTATCGTAATTTTATTTGCCAACGGTTTCGACCGGAGGACCGGTCTTCGTCAGGGCTTATGAGCAAATACAGCGCTATGCGAACGTCCAAAATCGTCGTGGTCACTCTTAGTTGAAGGAAGGAAAGGGATGAAATAATAAATCAGTCAAGTCGACAGCGGTGACGTATAGTGTGTCAAACAGTTCATCTCGGCTCATTCGCTAGAGCAAGCAAAGAAGGGAATGGGGAAAAAGCGCCGTTTCGGCAGAGTAGAGAAAATGTCGTAGATGCGGGCGAAAAAAAAACAACAAAAAAACAAGCAAATAAACTAATTAAAATAAATAAATAAATAAAGAAAGAAATAGAAATAGCAGAAGGGCACAAAACGCAGAGCGCGGCTTCCGCGGAGCGCCTTTGAAGGTCGCGGGGGGCATTGTTGCTTTGCTTGAGTGGCAGCAGTTACTTGCTGCGACGGGTGCATCGGTGGCAGAGCAATTCCCGATCCCGCGCCTTTTGCGGTCACTTCCAGAGGGAAAAACAAAGGGGGGGGGGGCGGTGTACTTTTGTCGCTTACCCGTTGCGTGTGTGTGGGGGCACAGATTGGGCATGCGCACGAGGCCGTTTGTGAACTACACCTTTACCCTCGTGTCTGTGTCGAAGTGGCGGCGTGAGTACAAGAATCCTGCCCTGTTAGCGCGGCTTTCCGAGGCGCCTGTGGTTGAAAAGATGTAGTGCGTGTCAGCCTATCCCATTTAAAAAATGAATTAGAAAGTTAAGAAAGAAATGAAGAAAATGAGAATAAGACGAGTAAAACGTTGCAAAAATATAATAATAAAACGGCAAAGGTAAGGTGTGGGAAAGGTGTACATTGAATACTGAAAAGTCGGGAAAAAATAAACATACAAAAGAAGAACATGTCAACAAAAAAGCACATAAGTACAGAATATGCAAAGGTCTCCGGTCGGTCCGCTCCACTAGATACTTCGTCGATACTCCATTTTAGCATACATCACGAATTACAACGGTCAGGATTCATTTCCCGTCTACTAACTTTTGCATGACCGAAGAAACGAGAGGTTCCCCATGTTTTCATTTATGCCGTGTGTCACTGTTTCAAATTTTGTGGATGAGATAGGACTCTTTGTTCCCGTTCACGAGTACTGCGGAAGCCTGCCTGCAGGAAGGTGACACGTATTTTGTCGAATGAGTGTTCTGGCAAACTCAGATGTTTAGAGAAAGAGAGATCTGGCAGAGTACGCGCGTGAGCTCTGTGGTTATTCAAACGTAGTCTAAACGCCGTCCCAGTGTGCCCTATATACTGCTGGCGACAGACATCGCAATGTAGCATATATACAACATTCTGGACTGTCACAATTTAGCGGTCTTATATTTTGAATGTGAAGTCAGAGGACGAAGCCTTGGCAACACAGGTTGTGGTCATATGTTTGCAGACCTGGCAGCTTTGTTTTCCACATGGCTCGCAACCCGATTCCCTGTTTTTCAGACTCGGTCGTCCTCGCTCTTACTAGGATGTCCTTATGTTCCTTCCGCGGGGGTAGACCACTCGCGGCGGCTCCGTTAAAACTGAAGGACAGGCGCGTACTCTGCTGTATAATGTTAAAATGTCAAGGAGAATGTTGTTGAGGTGATGGTAGTGTGGACGAGTACGTGAGGACAAGGTTCAAGGTTGGTTTTTGAATAGCATTGTCTCGAGCCCGACCAAATTCGTTTCTATCTAAACACCGCACCCGGCTTATAGCATCATCGATGATACTCTCTGGGTATTCCTTCGCCACAAGGGCCGTTTTAAGGTCTCGGCATGACCTTCCAAATCCTGACACGTCCGAAGAAATTCGGCGGTATCGATGGGCTTGTGAGTATGGTATGGCTGTTTTGCAATGACGTGGATGGCTACTCTAAAGTGAAGGTATTGATGGCGATCCGTTGGTTTTTTGTATAGATTTGTATGGATGCGAAGCCGCGCTCTGCGTTTTCTTGCCCTTCTGCCATTTCTATTTTTTATTTATTTATTTTTTAATTAATTTATTTGTTTTTATTTTGGCCCGCATCTACGGTACTTGCTCTACTCTGCCGAAACGGCGCTCTTTCCCCATTCTATTCTTTGCTTGCTCTAGCGAACGAGCCGAGAGGAGCTGTTTGACACACTATACGTCACCGCTGTCAACTTGACTGATTTATTATTTCCTCCCTTTCCTCCCTTCAACTAAGAGTGACCACGGCGATGTTGGATGTTCGCATAGCGCTGTATTTGCTCATAAGCCCTGACGAAGACCGGTCCTCCGGTCGAAACCGTTGGCAAATAAAATTACAATAACCGCTTAGTTGTCTCTTTTCTCTTCCCAAGTACGTTTAGCCGATTGGAAAAGCTTCTGCAGCTATATATATATATATATATATATATATATATATATATATATATAATATATATATATATATATATATATATATATATATATATATATATATATATATATATATAAATAGGGGAAAACTAAATGTTGCAGCCCCTGGAGGTGGCGCTGCATCAACGGGACTGACGAAAATCCTCTATTGACCATACAGACGAAAAGGAACCTTATCGATGTACAAGTGGACGGTGTGCATGTGACTGCTCTTGTCGACACTGGGGCTCAACTTTCCGCATGAACCACCGATTTTCGCCGAAAGCTCAAGAAAGTCCTCACACCTGCGACGACTAAGTTCATCCGTGTTGCCGACGGGGGAACAGCATCTGTCGTGGAATGTGCTCCGCTCATGTAAGCATCGCTGATCGCCACCACAGTTGTTCTCTTCGCCGTCCGTGAAAAATGTCCACATGACGTAATCCTAGGCCTCGACTTCCTGTCCGCACATTCTGCCCTCATTGACTGTTCGGCCAGTACACTCCGTCTTCACTTGCCTATAACAGGACCCTGCTGCACCACGGCCGAGTCGCCTCTGCCCTGCCCTATATGCTCCGCCTTCCAGCCCACAACACTGACCTGCGTCGAGTTCGTATCAAGACCACCAGTTCCCGACGGCGACTATGTACTGACACCTATCACCGATGTGCTCATCAGCCGCGGCATTACATTACCGCACACCAGTTCTGTCTGTCGCAGGGAACTTCACGTGCCTTCCAGTTGTCAATTTTAGCTTGACACCCTCAAGTGCTGCCGCAAGGCATCGCTTTGGCATTGCTGTCCACCTTTAGAAGACAACGCAGTGAATGCTTTCACGGTGGCCACTCCTTCCTATACCTCTGCCCAGCACCAATCCAATACTTGCCCCGACAGCGCCATTAAGTCGATGATTGCTTCTGATTTAACACCGCAGCAGACTGACGAGCTCCACCGGGTTCTACTGTCGTAAATCGACGTTTTCGATCTCGGCGGCCGTCCATTGGGGCAAGCTACTGGTGTGACGCACCGCATAAACACTGGTGATGCGCCTCCTATCCATAGGCGTCCATATCGCGTGTCGGCGACTGAGCGTCAAATTATCCAAAGTGGACAAAATGCTCGCCAAGAACATCATTGAGCCATCCTGTAGTCCTTGGGCGTCCCCTGTCGTACTCGTCCGCAAGAAAGACGGCACATGGCGTTTCTGTGTCGATTATCGACACCTAAACAGAATTACAAAAAAAGACGTGTACCCTCTGCCTCGAATAGATGACGCCCTCGATTGCCTCTATGGTGCCCGCTATTTCTCCTCCATAGACCTACGTTCCGGGTACTGGCAGATTCAGGTGGATGACATGGATCGTGAGAAAACGGCATTTATCACACCTGATTGCCTATATCAATTCAAGGTCATGCCCTTCGGCCTTGTAACGCTTCAGCCACCTTTGAACGAATGATGGACTCTCTGCTCAGAGGCTTTAAATGGTCCACCTGTTTGTGCTACTTGGACGATGTCGTTGTTTTTTCACCTACATTTGAGACTCATATAGAGCGCCTGTCAGCCGTCTTAGATATCTTCCGTCGCGCTGGCCTGCAGCTGAACTCGTCCAAGTGTCACATTGGCCGTCACCAAATTACAGTACTTGGCCATTTAGTAAACGCTAACGGCGTACAACCAGACCCATGCCAAAATCAGCGCAGTCAAAAACTTTCCTGTACCACGATCTGCAAAGGATGTTCGCAGCTTTCTCGGACTATGCTCTTACTTCCGACTGCTTTGTGAAAAATTTTGCAGACATAGCGAGACCCCTTACGCAGCTCCTCAAACAAGACGTCCCGTTTTCATGGAGCTCAGAAGCGGCCTCTGCGTTCTCCAATCTCATCGCGCTCCTCACTACTCCTCCGATTTTGGCCCACTTGACCCTGCTGCCCCTACTGAGATTCGTACGGATGCAAGTGGCCATGGCATCGGCCGCAGTGCTAGCTCAACGCCAACGTGGCCATGACTGCGTTATTGCATACGCCAGCCGCCTGCTATCAGCCCCTGAACGCAATTATTCCATCACAGAGCGCGAGTGCTTGGCTCTCGTTTGGGCGGTCGCGAAATTCAGGCCATACCTCTATGGACGCCCATTTTCGGTAGTTACCGACCACCACGCGCTCTGCTGGCTGAACTCCCTCAAGATCCCTCAGGGCGCCTTGGTCGCTGGGCTTTGCGTCTGCAGGAATTTTCTTACTCGGTCGTGTACAAATCTGGTCGCCCTGCACCAGGACGCCGATTGCCTCTCCCGGTACCCTGTCGACGATCCTGATGACAGTGACGCCAACACGGTGCCCTCCATCCTCTCCCTGTCCGCCTTCATTCACATTGGGGAAGAACAGAAACGGGACCCACTGTTGCTTGACATCATCAGCCGCGCGGAATCTTCCCCAAACGACGCCTCCGTCCGTCGCTTTGTATTTCAATGAGGGCGTCCTATACCGCCGCAATTTCCGACCTGACGGGCCTGACCTTCTTCTTGTCGTGCCTAAGCATTTACGGCGCAGTGTCCTTGCTCAACTTCACGATGCGCCCACAGCTGGACACCTTGGCGTATCTCGTACGTATGAGCGCGTACGGCGACGTTTCTTCTGGCCAGGCCTTGCTCGCTCGGTACGCCGATACGTCGCTGCGTGTGAGTTATGTCAACGTCGCAAAACACCGTCGCTGCTACCTGCTGGCCATCTACAACCAGTAGACATACCCACGGAACCGTTTCACCGCGTTGGGTTAGACCTGCTTGGTCCTTTTCCCGCATCAACATTGGGAAACAAGTGGATAGCAGTGGCTACTGATTATGCTACACGCTACGCTATTACGCGAGCTCTACCAACGAGTTGTGCAACCGACGTTGCTGACTTCCTGTTACGGGACGTTATACTGGTTCACGGTGCTCCAAGACAACTGCTCACCGACCGTGGCCGTTCGTTTCTCGCTCAAGTCATCGCCGACATCCTGCGTTCCTGTTCCACGCAGCACAAAGGGACCACTGCTTACCACCCTCAAACCAATGGCCTCGCGGAACGGTTCAATCGCACGCTTACGGACATGCTCGCTATGTATGTGTCGCCGGACCACCGAGACTGGGATATTGCCCTACCCTACGCAACTTTCGCGTATAACTCATCGCGCCACGACACAGCAGGCTTTTCACCTTTCTACCTATTGTACGGAAGAGAGCCGTACATTACCACTGGACACCATCATTTCATCCAGTACCTCGTCCACCAGTGAGTATGCTCATGACGCTATCGCGCGAGCCGATCATGCCCGTCAGCTCGCTCGCGCTCGCCTGACGGCGTCGCAGAGCAACCAACGACGTCGGTACGATGCCTCACATCGAGACGCACATTTCGTTCCCGGTACCATTGCTGCTACTCTGGTCCCCTAATCGTCGAGTGGGCCTATCTGAAAAACTTTGTCACGTTACACGGGACCTACCGTGTAGTGCCGCAAGTAACACCTGTCCACCTATGAGATCGCCCCCATCTGTTCCTCGTCATCTGTTGTTCGGTCCAGTGATGTTGTTCACGTCTCACGGCTCAAGCCCTACAACACGGCTTCCGAAAACGACCTTTAAAGCTCCGGGACGGTGCTTCCGCCGCCGGGGTTCATTGCTACGTACCAGTGGCATCGTGTCCACAAGACGAAGAAAAGGACGACAATAGGATGACTGGCGCGAGCTGTTCCTATCGGCAGCGCTGCTCGGTGAACTAATTGTAAATACATCTGCTGCTAGTCCTTCGAGTCTCTGTTTATATTCCCCGTAACAATATGACTTACGCCGAGAAAAACTGTGACTGCCGACCTACCGTGCAAATTGATGGGCTTGAAGTACGGCCTTAGTCTATACTGGCGCAGACTTTTCTATTATGAGTGAGCGACTGGCAGACGAACACAAGACAGTCGGAACCGGAATGGACAGGGCCTTATATTCGAAATGCTGGAGGTGAGGTAATGACACCACAGGCAAATGTACAGCAAGACTCCACGATCGGGAACATAGCTTTTGTAGCAACATTCGGATCCTACCGGAGCGCTGCAAACCTCTGATACTAGGAATGGACTTCTTAGAGAGTACGGCCGCCGTTGTCAACATACGTGACAGGAGTGATAACATTTTGCCTCTGACAAGCCCCTGACGTATGACGCAGACCAAGAACCCAGGGCGTTACGTGTGGTCGACGAAAACGTCTGCGTGCCGCCGCTGTCATGTAGTCTTGTTTCTGTCCGTTGCGGCGTGCAAGTGTAATGAAACGCCATAGCCGAACGCGTAACTGCACTTCTCTTCCGTCCCTGGATGCGCGGCTATAGCACTGCACCACCTAGACGGGACTGTACATACTCACCTCTCTTACTTACCATCGTCATCCAATCATTCTTTTTTCTCCCCTTTTCCCCACCCCCGGTGTAGAGTAGCAGGCTAGAGCATAATATCGCTCAGGCCGAACCTCTCTGCCTTTCTACAAATAAACCTCTCTCTCTCTCTCTTCTCTTCCGTCAAGGCATTGAAATTGCTCGTTGCATCGTCAGCTTAGTTGATGGGCGTAGGGAGGTGTTTCTGCCCAATTTTACGAACGAGCACCGGCACATCGGTTGAAGGCACTGCTGTGGCATACCTCGAGAACTCGACTACTCTTACGGCTGTCTTGCTATGCAAGAGGAAGCAACGGCTCGTCAATCCCCACATGCACCAGCTGTCGACATCGGCCCAAGTTTAACGCCCATGAAGATGTCGTCTTAGGAACTTCTTGATCGGTTGAAGGACTGCTTCTCGTCTACGTCACGAGTCGGTTAAACGCCGCTGACTAAACACCGTATCATCACCAAAGAGACCTGCGAGACCCATCCGACAGAACCCGTATTCGCGTCGCTCAGAAAGAACGTAAGATAACACAGCAAGTCAAGAAGATGTTAGAGGATGATGTAATTCAACTATCAAAAAAGCCCTTGGTATCACCGGTTGTACTCGTGAAAAGAAAGGTGGCAGCTTGAATTTCTGCATTGATTATCGTAAGCTCAACACCGTTACGAAGAAATATGTTTATCCGCTCCCACGGATCGACGACTCTTTGGACTGGCTACGGCATGCGCGCTACTTCTTGTCAATGGACCTTAAAAGTGTATACTAGCCAATAGAAGTAGAATGAGCGCGACCGAGAAAAGTCCGTATTCGTTACGCCTGACGGGCTTCCTGAATTCAAAGTCCTCCCTTTTGGTTTATGCTCGGACCCCAGCTACGTTTCAAAGGCTCATGGTATCGTTCTGTCCGGTCTAAAATGGAAAAACGTGTCTTGTGTACCTCGAAGACGTGATTGTTTTTTCAGCCACGTTTGAAGAACACCTAAACGGCTGCGGTTTGTTCTTCAAGCCATACGATCTGCAGGACTCACATTGAAACCAGAAACAATGCCATTTCGTCCTTCGAAGAACTTCAATTCCTGGACATGTGGTCAGTCAGGAAAGTGTTAAAGACTGACCAAGATAAAACGTTCAGCCGTCGCAAAGTTCACAAGACCTGTACATAAGAAGGCGGTCCGACGTTTCCTGGGTCTCTCTGTGCCTATTACCGGCGATTTATAGCGGACTTTGCCCACATCGCATCTGCACTCACCCGCTCCCAAAGGAAGATGTTGCGTTTGTAGGGGGCGAAGAGCAAGATGCGTCGTTCAACGAGTCACGGCAGCGTCTACAAACTCCGTCCGTACTCGCTCACTTTGATGAGGATGCACCAACAGCCATCCACACAGAGGCCAGCAACGTGGGCCTAGGTGCTGCTCTTGTTCAGTGCCAAGATGGTGCGGAGAGAGTAGTTGCCTACACCAGCAGAACCTTGTCCCATGCTGGGTCCAACTACGCAACAACTGAGAAGGAGTGTCTGGCTGTCGTTTGGCCAGTTGCAAAGTTTCGCCCGTATTTATATGGCCGCGCTTTCCAAGTGGTAAGCGACCACCACTCTCTATGTTGGTTGATCAACATGAATGACCCGTCTGGACGTTGGGCGCGCTGGAGCTTACGGCTTCAAGAGTACGACATGACTGTAGGCTACCAGTCGGGAAGGCAACACTTAGACGCCGACTGCCTGTCAAGATCACCGATTAGCCAATTCGCAAAGCGCTTCCGGCGCTCTGCGAAAAAATCACCGAGCCCAGAGGATGATGTATACGCAAGCTTTTTAGGAGTTGTCGATGCGGCTGTCATCTTTCGGCAAGAGCAAGACGATCCGGAGCTCAACACACAAATTGAATTCTTAAAAGGACAAGCCACGAATGCGCCGAGAATGTTTTCGAGGAATTTATCAGCATTCTGTTTACGTAACGGAATTCTCTATCTGCTGGTAGTTCCAGAAACTCTCCGCAATGAAGTTTTGCAAGCGTGTCTTGACGAAGCCACGTCGGGCCGCCTCGGTTTCACAGGAATATTGAGACGCGTCAAAGAAAAATACTACTGGCCAAGAATCGCAACCGAGGTGAAAACATTATGTGCGAACATGTATTGACTGTCAGCGGCGCAAGGTGGCAACCGGTCAAACCCGACTGGGCTATTACCTTCCGTTCGAGTACCGGAAACTCCGTTTGCTCAAAGTGGAATTGATGTTTTGGGCCCATTTCCAACATCGGACAGCGGCAAAAATGGGTTATAGTGGCGCTGGACTACCTCACCAGATACGCGGAGACCAAGGCGATTCGGAGGCGGCACTGCAGCTGAAGAGGCCCGGTTCTTCATTTAGAACTTTGTGCTCCGACATGGTGCTCGTGCGGTCGTGATAACATACAAAGGTACCGCGTTTACAGCCGAGCTTTTGCGCACTGTGCTTACGATCAGTGGCACAGCGTCTAACAAGACGACAGCTTATCACCCACAAACAAATGGGCTTACGGAACGACTCAACAAGACCATCACCGACATGCTTTGCATGTATGTACGTCGACGTGGAACGCAAGAATTGGGACAGGATTTTGCCGTACGTCACATTCGCGTATAATACGGCGTGCCAGGAAACAACGAAGATGACACCGTTTGCACTAATTCATGCTAGAGAAGTAACGACCATGCTTGATGCTATGCTGCCTCATGACTGCGATGATTCAGAGTCGGACGCCGCACATTTCACTGAGCGGGCCGAGGAAGCAAGGGAGCTTGCCCGCGTCAGAATAAAGGCCGAACCATAGAGATCGTTTTTGCCGGCGTTTTCCCGGCACTTCGTACGCCGGCGTCCCTCGACGTCGACGCTAGCGGTGACGGTGGCCGAAACGTCCACCTCTGGATGGTGCAGACATCACCGGCGGCAGCGTCGACGCCGGAAGCGCTTTGCGAATTGGCTAACCAATCAGCAGGCGCAATTGCCAAACTTCGGCTGTGGCCTCGCAGGCCAAGAGGGCCAAGTGCACGCCGCCATTACTGTGTTGTCGTGCGCGTGTTTGTGTTGTCATGTTCTCGTTCGGAATTCGTTAATATCCACGATGCCTCCCCACGTACACATCGACAACGAACGGCTCATTGGAAGTGTTGAGGCGAGACCAATATTGCGGCAGGTCAAGCATAGGGAGTACAAGAATCGACCAAAGAAGAATGCATTGTGGCTCGAAGTCGCCGCGATCATCTTGCCGGGTGTCCCAGGTGCAGGTTAGTAGCATATCTACCGAATTTGCCGTAATATCCGCCTCTTCTAGGCCTTTATTAGCGAATGTACTGTGTATGTCGCGTCCAGTTTTGCGATAATATCGCTAGTTGCGTCTTAGGAGTCGAGTGGATGCAATAGGCTTCATTATTTCAAACAAGCAAACTCAGGCAAACGATATGGTTCTACGAGATGTTTATTAACAGTCGCTAATCGAAAAAAAGAGAGAGTGTTTCTTTGACTGTGTAGGTCGTGCCCGTTTTGTTGATGCTTGCGTTTTGCATCACAAAAGGTGCGTATAGCCGTGTTAAGTACATATATGTATATGCATGGTGTCCTGCCTTCCTCTGGGGAAAAACTTCACCAGAATCTAGATCCGATTGTTTAGTGCACTCGAGATCAATGTCCAGCACCACGGCTTTTAAACATAATCTTGCGCTGTAACCGCTGCCCATATGAGTGTCTGGCCATGGCCTCCGAGATGGCGGGCGCGCGGCGGGTTTCTCTCCGGCCGTCCCAATTGCCGCGCTCCCCAGCAAAAAAACGAACATCGCGTTGCGCGCCCGGCTACCGCGAGATGGCGCACTCACTTGGGATTCCGTAGAGTCACTGGAAAAATTTCAGAATATCGCATCTGTTTTCCGCGCGCCGCCGCGATTGGCTTCCTCGCATCACGTGACCTCTCACCGCCATATCCCTTCCAAGCGCTTTGGGTGCACGCGCGTTGAATGCAAAGCGTGACCGGACATTTAGCAGTATCATGGTCCCTAGAAGTATTCCGTCGCTTTTTTAAGCGCGTCATGCAGATGCCAGAGAATAGCTCACCAGCAACCGAACGTAATCTGGGAATCTCGTTTATTTTTGTATTCCGTGCGGGAAGTCAAAGAGCGTCGTTCTACGTGGCTGCATATTTGGCCAGGATGAATTCGCCACCCTCGAAGAACACTCCTTTCTGCAGTGACTACACAAACTTTGCTGGAAAAGCTCTCATGCGACAGGATACTTCACCTTTTCGGTTGGCTATGTTCAGCGATATTGAAAACTACATACTACATACCTTTCTATTTGCTCGGCTGTTTATATCTCGATCTCTTGGACAAATTGTACATTCATTTCGAGTTATAAGCATGTCACGCACGAGAGCGAAATCGAAGACTTATTAAAATAATATCTGTTTACTGGTATACCTTGAAGGCAATTGTGGCGTGATCATTTGCCATTGTGCAAAACAGAAGCGTGGAACTCTGTGATAAATTAGTTAAGGCAATGTTATTAAGCGTATTTTTCAATTTTTTGCAAAAGAAATGCTGCCAGTGCTGCATTGCGCTGAGCATACCCTTACAATACTGTTTAGTGGGTCAGAAATGGTCACAGCAAAAAAAAAAAAAAGATATCGGCAGTTCCCGCTCAATGAGGGAATCTATTTTATGCGAGCCGTAGGTCTATATATATACTGTGTTGCAGTAGCATGCGCTTTAAAAATTTCCGGGATGTGTGCTATTTCTGATCAAAAGAAAATAAAGCATTGTGCCGAGGAAATTTTATAAGAGTGCAATATGAAAAAAAAAAGTTGAAATTAAAAGCAGTGCAGAAACCGAACCCCAGCTGTTTACGCGCTGGCAACGTCAAAAAAAAAATGTTTGTCGGAACACAGCAAAATATTTGCAAATGCACTGCAAGGTCGGGAATATTAAGGAGACAAAAAATGGAAATTAAACAATTAATGAGTGATGCCAACAATCATTTTTGATGGCCTATTTTCTACGTATCTGTTAGGAAAAGACAACTTATTCGCAAAATAAGATGCGTGCACCTTACCTACCTGCAGCGCCTATTCACCCGTACGTTCGGCTGCTGGCGTTCCGAACCGAGACATAAATACGTCACGCACAACTTCCAATTGCCGTACACACACCACTTCTATTACACATAACACCCAGTTGAACAGCAAGCATGGTGCGCAAGCAAGGTATGCGTCAGCCATCAGTCAAAAGACGTAATGTTGAATGTTCTCGATGTTGTTCGATAATGTTCTAGAGTGCGCTATGAAATGAACCTGAACACTGACTGCAAAGCTAGCGCGAACAGTCGAGATATCACCAAGTGTCGAAGTAAATGGCATCCGCGCACGGAGTCACTGCGCTAATGCAACTATGTTTACAACTCCGGACCTAGCGAACACACCCGGGCGTGACACGAAAAGAGACCGATGAAGCCATGGAGAATACGCAAGCACATGGCAACATTCGCCGCACGTTTCTTTAGCTACACCACTTACCGCGCAGTCGATTCATAGCAGTCGATGACTCGAAATCACTTCTAATATCCTCTTGAAGAAACACACACATATATGCAGTTCCGCCGAGCGTAACACGTCATCGAGGCGAAAACATCGGTCACTTCTCAACGACGCTAGCAACGCGCCGGACGGTCTGGAAGGGAAATGGCCGCCGCCGCCCAATGTTGCCCGCGTGCAGCCTACCTTTGCGGTACTCTGAAATTTTCCAGTGACTAGGATTCCGTCGGCAGCGCAGACCGCGGCAGAAAGCAGAGCGCGCGGGATTACAGCGAGCGCATGTTTTTCTTTTTTTTTTCTGCGTACGAGCAAGCATTGCCACCAGGATCTTCTTGATGCACTGAAGGCAAGTATTTTTTTTTCTGTTACTGCATTTATTTTGGTCCAATTTACGGAGAAAAGCACGGCAACTGCTGAATTTTCCTGATATAAATTATTGTAAGGAGGTATCAATTCGTCTGTGGTAGTGTTACTTTTTTTTCATTACGGTCCGTTTTGTCTCGGCGCGAAATACCTTGATTTGAGAAATATACAGGGGCGTTCTAGCATTTTTTTTTCTGGAGACGTGTATGGGTGAAAACTGGGCTAATTTTCGTCGTTGAATCATATTGCCCTCCTATCGTGGCACATCGTTTTACTATTTGATCGCGTACGGATATTTATGAGTTGGTCAACCGAAGCACGGTTACGCTCTGGTTAACTGAGTGCCCTGGTGATGTCACTGAAGTATGATGATAAGTAATTTTGCCGGAATATTGTTGAAGGCTTCGATTAGCCGACCTGCATTTACTCCACACGTCGTCCACAGTAAAGTGCCTGAGTTGTCATCGCCACCTTTTTCGTCATCGGGATTTTGCTTACGCTTTGGCAGCACAATGGCAATATCAGTGTCGTGTTCATTTACTTTGCTCTCGACTGCATCCAAATCAATCGATTATAAATGAACAAAACACGCCTGTAACTAGTCCGTGGTCGTCGCAGAACCGGCGACTTTCAGTCTACACCACGGTCTAGACGTATGGTCTACACCACGGTCTCGACCGCCTGCAACCTCCTCCCTGTCTCCTGCGGTGCGACGGGGGATAGTTGGAAAGGGAGACTGGGGAAGCCTCGTGGGCGAGTGCGAAGCATTGTGCGCTATGCGAGCGCGGCTTTCGCGCCAGACTTGATGGCGCCGGCGACGTCGCGAGGAGAGAGCACGACGATTGCTGATGCCGAGTGCCGAGTTTGGTCGGCTCAGTTAGCGTTCCCCTCCAGCGTGCGCTCGACCTTATTTCTTTGTTTGCGCGGTTTTTTATCTTGCGTGCTTGTGTCGCTGGCGTTCTGCGTAAAGACGACAAAATTTTGGCGTAGAAGTGGAAATTAATGTTTTGTTCAATAACAGTGATTTATTAATTGAAGTTGCAGACTACTTACCGCTATATAACTGAAACTCTGTGAGTGCTGTCTTTTTTGTTGTTGTTGCTAGAGAAAATGCTGTGAGGTCCTGTGTCTTCTCTATAATTTCAGGAATATGACATACTGTTGCGAACCCTTCTGCAAGTGAAAGCCACAATCTGTCACTTCACTCTGTGCGGATAATGCTTCCTTTATGCCGATGTCACTTTTTTACTTCTTTACGCTGCTGTGACGGCATTCACCTGTTATACGATGCCTGTATAGCATTCCCTAGAAGGAAGTGCCTGCAAGTTGTTAATAAAGGAAGTATAAACAAAGTGGTACTAATAGAGAATTTCAGTCCTGCTGTACGTGTGTTTTCATTTCGCTATATGTTGTTACACCGAAGGAAAAAATGCACAAAGGTAGCAAGCACCGATACTTGCTTTTTGCGATACTGCTTCCAAGTGGACTGCTTCCGTCGCAGGCCTTAAATCTAGCTTACAACATTATCAACATATCTGTTGTGGGCTCGGGGCCAGTGGTCGACTGAAGCCCTCAGAGAACACGTAGCCGACAAGAAAAACGCGTTTAATTTACGAAGGCCCGGTAACGACTGATCGGTCTTTAGCGGCAGGGCGAGCGCGAACCCCGGGCGTCATCCCGCCAAGCCTCATCATCGTTATTTTTTTTCTTCTCCTTCGCTAGCGCCCCCATACTATACAGCCCGCAAATTTCGAAGTATAGTAAGTTTCCTAGCACATGCGTATCTCTTGCAGAGGCATCGCTTTTCAAAGAGCTCTAATAAAGGCGGCACAAATCTACAGCAAAAAAAAGCCCATTAGAGAATCGATAGGCCGCGGCATTGACTTGGCCTTTCGTACACCTTGTAGGAACCACGCCCACCGGCTATCGTGAGATAGCGCCACGTGCTGCGCAGAGGCGGTGCGCGTGGCCCAGGTGCGCGGCTTAAAAGGGGCAGCCTGCGCGCTGCCCAGGGGGAGGTGCCTTGGCTGCCAGGAAGGACGGATGCTGCCACCCGCGCTGGCCGATTGCTGCTGCCGCCGATCATGGTCGCCGCCTTGTGTACCTGGACCGACCCCGCCGTATGCAGCGTTGAGTTGAATAAATTATTGTTGTTTGTTGTGAGTTGAAGACTCCGTCGTCCTTCCTTGAACTACGGACAGGACGGGACGCTGCAAGCCCAGTACCCACAGTTGGCGCCCAACGTGGTTTTTTGCTCCCGCCCGTAGGAATAGCACGGGGGACGTAGGTCCAGTCGCTCGTCTTTTTCGTTAAGTCTCCGGGTAGCGCAATCTCGTGCGTGTCGTTTTGTGGCGCGGTTTTTTTTCTCCTCTTCATGGCGCAGGCAGACGGAAAGCACCTCCGGTCCGGGACGATCTTGCGTACCGGCGGTGAGCAGGATTCTTCTCACGAGCAGGCTGACCAGCTGCTGGCACAGCAGCTGAACACATTTCAGCGTGTCGCTGAGTTGTGCAACACGGTCATGGACCGCATGAGCACTGGGGCCGGCGAACCACAGCTCCTACCTCCGGCCACGCTACCCACGTACACGGGTTACGACGACCCGAAATCAGTGGTCGACTTCCTAGAAGAAATAGACAGGTATGTCACAGCGACCGGTGCCTCGGAAGCGCACGTGATGGCTCGAATCCTGCCGTTGGCTTTACGGGATGCCGCAGGACGGTGGTGGAGGCTACAAACGCCTTTCACCACATGGGTAGAATTTGAACAGCGCTTCCGAGAGGAATTTCTGCCCCCTGGGTACGAGCTGCGAGTCCAGCGCGAGCTCGAACTAAGAACCAAGCATCCGGACGAAAGTTTGCTCGAGTACGTCCGGACGATGCAGGAACTGCATCGCCGAGCAGCACCGACTGTCTCGGAAAGGGACCAAGTAGCTCGGGTCATTCGACAGAGTCATCCCAGATTCAGACCATTTCTTTATGGGCGCACATTCGAAACCCTTGAGCACCTCGCACGGGAGACCCGCGGTGTACAAGACGCCCTGTTAGCTGAGAGCACTTACGTGCCACCGCCAGCGCCGTAATCTGCTCTTGAGCCGTCACTAGATTGGCGCGCCCCCGTAGCCAGTCCCTCATGCGACCTGACGAGCCCAGGCGCATTCACGGCTAGCTACTCCCGCGCCCTGGACCCCTTCGCACATGAGCAAGGGCGGCGCGGTGCCCCATTAAATACCGTATCAGGGGTAAGCTGTCCCTGGGAGCAAGTGTCCGCGGAGCAGCGTCGTAGTGCAGAGCGCTCGCTTCTTACTCGAGCCATACAAGAGCATAGTCGGTCGGACCCCCAGTCCCCGATACGCCGGGTTCACAAGTCCTGCGCGAGCCGACTGCGACAGGCGCTCCTGTTATGGGTACTGCCGGGGGCCACTCCGCCGAAAGGCATGATGCCAGTGATAGGTTAACTGGCCAAAGCAGACATACGCATGTCGTATGCTACCAGTGCGGTCAAACTGGTCATGTGAGGCGGCAATGCTTTGCGCGCAGTAGCGCGAATGCAGGAGGTTCGGGAAACTGTTTCGGCCGGCGACACTAAACACTGGCGGTGTGTCGCAGCCCACGGCCGTCAATGCCAGGAGCGTGGAACGCAGTCCGGAGCGTGTAATGGACAACCATCAAGCTGGTGAGTCAGTCATCGTTCCCTGTGTTTGTCGCGTAACGCAGGCGCAGTCTCCAGAACCGACGAGGAAAGTTAAAGCACTGGGCATTACCGTGCCTGCTCGTCTTGATTCCGGTTCAGGAATCTCATTAATCGGTGACGTGTTGGTAGAGACGTTTAAAGGTAAAAAGATGAAGTTTCATAACTCAAATGTTCAGTTGCGGATGGCATCAAGCCACGTATCAAACGCTCAAGGTTGTGTTCGCTTACGGATAAGCTTTAATGGAAAAACGAACGCCAGCGATTTGTTTGTTTGCCTGGTCTATCAGTGTCAATGCTTCTCGGTCGAGATTTTCTTGCAGACGAGGGGCTCACACTCGACTTTCCTGCAAGAGGCTACCGCCTTCACGGACAGTCCGAGACAACACCCTTTGCGGAGAAGGTAGACTGCGTGCCTGTACCAAGACACGCGGAAGCATGGCAGCCATGCACACCACCCTGCCGTCAGCAGTCATGCAGTCCCTCAGCGACTTCACGGGAACGAACCACCAACGGAAGCAGCTAGAGGCCGTGCTGACACCGTTCTCTGGAATGTTTACGGAACGTCCTGGGAAGACCGATGTTCTAGTGCATCGCATAAATACCGGCGACGCCCGGCCATGGCGTTGCATCCCGAGACCGCTGAGCCAGCACAAGCGAGCTGTTCTCGATAAAGCCCTGGACGAAATGATCCACACAGGAGCCGTACGACCCTCGGACAGTTCGTGGGCCTTCCCTGTGGTATTGGCCCCAAAGAAATATGGTACGGCACGTCTTTGTGTGGACTACCGTAGGCTCAAAGCAGTCACGGTGAGAGATTCCTACCCTTTGCCAGCAATATCGAGCATAACGTATGCGCTGGGAAACGCAAAGTTCTTCACCACTTACGACTGTTCTCGTGGTTATCTGCAAATCGAGGTTCACCCTGACGATATCCCGAAAACGGCATTTGCATGTCATAGAGGCTTGTTCGAGTTTGTGCGCATGCCCTTTGGCCTTTCCAATAGTCCGAGTTCTTATCAGCGCATGATGGATATGGTCTTCGGTGATGCAAAGTTTAATTATGCACTTTGGTATCTTGATAATGTGACGGTGTTTTCGCGCACGTTTGAAGAGCTTCTTGAACACTTGCATACGATGGCTTTCTTGGAAGGGTCACTACATTTTGGGGGAGTGAGTAGCTGATGCGCGCTGACACACTGCACACCTGTGGCATTGGTGTTTTTGTTTTGTCATAGTCATATTTGTATATATTTAGGGCACATGTTAATAATAAATTCAGTTGGAAGTTTGCGCCCGTCCCGTGTCTGTTTCGTCCGTCGTCTTAGAAAATTTTGCGCAAGAAGTGGTGATCATGGAGTACCAACTAGCTCGAACCCACACCTGGGTAATCCGAAATCTGAAATATATGCTTGTCGCGCATACTGAGCGTCATAAAGACTGGGATCTGAAGCTGGCAGAAATAGCGTTCGCAACTAGGACGACAGTTAATCGCTCAACAGGTTTCGCTCCTGCTCAACTTAACCTGGGCAAAGAATTGAGCTTTCCGCAGGACAGTGCTTTGACATGTGCAACCACTTCTTCAAGGCCTTATTCAAAGTTTGCAGGGGACCAGAGACAGAGGCTGACCGACGCGGTACAACAAGCCAGACAGCACCTCGATGTGTCCCGAATGGAACAGGCAGGACAGTATGACAAGCGTCGACAAAACGTTAGTTTTGAGGTTGGGGACTTGGTGTTGAAGCGGACACACCCGCTCAGCGACGCCTCGAAAGGTTTTGCCGCTTCCTTAGCTAACAGGTGGGACGGACCATATAGAATCACCCAGAAATCCAGGCTCTCGTGCATGCTGATAGATTGCTTAACTAATCAAGCGTGAGGCCCTATTCATGTCTCAGATCTGAAACCATTTTATGCACGGCAAGACGCAGCAGCTGATGATCCAGATATCACCAGGGCTTGGCCACCCAGTCACCCACACCACCAAGCAAATGGTACAACCTGCGTCCCCGGTGACGGACAAGAGGGGTTTGCGAAAATGACTCATTCCCTGTATTTGTACTTTTTTCCAGTTCCGTTTTTCCACGAATTTTGGAGGGAGGAGGAAGCATTCGTAGGCCTTCCAAAAGTACTCTAATGTCCCGTTCGCCTTGTTATGCGTTGAATGCACATAATTTTGTTGGTGGCGAGAAGAAAATGTTTACTGGTTTCCATTGTCCTCGCTATGCTTTAGGGTCCCTGCAGCCGGACCTTCCGGACCATCCGCCGGTCCCCACCACGTCATTTTGAGGGGGGGGGACGTGTGGGAACACGCCCACCGGCTATCGCGAGATTGCGCCACGTGCTGCGCAGAGGCGGTGCGCGTGGCCCAGCTGCGCGGCTTAAAAGGGGCAGCCTGCGCGCTGCCTAGGGGAGACGTGCCTGGGCTGCCAGGAAGCACGGACGCTGCCACCCGCGCTGGCCGATTGCTGCTGCCGCCGATCATGGTCGCCGCCTCGTCGTCTCGTGTCCCTGGACCGACCCCGCCGTATACAGCGTCGAGTTGAATAAATTATTGTTGTTTGTTGTGAGTTGAAGACTCCGTCGTCCTTGCTTGAACTACGGACGGGACGCAGCAAGCCCAGTACCCACAACCTTGACCGGACATTTCCAAATCAGCGTGAGGTTATAAAAGCGCAAAACCATTTTTTTCCTCACTACATGGCGCAGCAGCTTCCGATCCCAAGTAAGTGCGCCGCGGTGCGGAGAAAAGAGCGCGCCAAGCCCACCTCGGGAAATACGCTCTCTCCGTGCGATTGCGACGGCCGAAGAAAAACCCGCCGCACGCCCGCCATCTCGGAGGCCATGGTTTGGCACACAAATAAATCGGTTGTTAGTACGCCCATTGCAGTGTTTCCTCGTGGTTTTCCTTGTCCGTACGCCTGTTTTCGGAGTGCAAAGTCATCAAGTACGAACTAGCCGCTAGCCCCTATATCTTCTCTGCTTGCGTTTTACACGGCCGTTTTTGCATATCGCTTCCTTCAAAACTCAGCAGTTTGCAAGCGCGTAGTAGTTCACCTATTGACATGCGAGATAAATGTTTGATGGTTGTGACGGACATATTTTTGCAGACAAACACATACAGACGCGGTGGAAGTCGCTCCGCGACAAGTTCCGCCGGCTGTGTGTGGCCTTGAAAGCGCCCACAAGAGCGGGACCGGTGCCGAGGACACCGAGGAATCTGATGTGGCCTGGTCCTACTTCAAAATGATGCTTTTCATGAAGGAGAGCGTGGAAGGAAGACCGTAAGTTGCTGGCGTGAACATTTTGTGACCTTCTCTAACAAATCGATCACTTTGCCATTCCTATATAAGGTAGCAGCATACAAGTTTTGAGAGCTGCCATTGAGCAATAAAAAGAAAGGAGTGAACAGTTTCTAACCTGAATTTTACGCTCAGTGCTTCACTAAATAAATTACAATGTGGCAGCTCAATTTAAGAAAAACAGTGTTTCCTGCTGGAAACTTCTATCATAAACAAACATTCAAAGCTTCATAATCGCTGTCCTGGATTTGTTTGTGCTCCTCACGCTTGCCTTTGTTGAGTTGTTTAAAGATGTGTGTGCATTTCTTCCAGGCGGTTGCACCGTCACCACCTTTATTATGCACGGTGTGTGGAAACGGTCAGCTGCATGCAACTACAACAATACGAGTTGGTTGTGTCTGATTGCTTGTGTAAGAATGAACTAGGCCAATATATAGCATGCCTGGGTGGTGAGCAGCCTAACCTATACGCAGCTATGACATATGATGCACTGATGCTGTAGCGCTCACTTTTGTGTTTTGTATTACCAGGCATCAGCCAGGTGGCATACAAATTGCTGGAAAGGCTATATTTGGGAAGTTAAGATTTGATTTCTGCCTCTTCCCAGAGGGCAGGAATTTCAACCTATCGGTAATTTCTCCACTCGCAAAACTGTGTGGTGGCCGTGCATTGACATTCGTAAAAGCCTGAGAGGTATTACATGAGACTACAAAGATGATGGAACACCAAAGTGGGAATTCTTAGGACACACTTTCCTGAGAGAAAAAAAAACATGAATTAGTGCTGCAAAATGTGTTTGTTATAGTCGTGTTGAGTGCTTGAAAATGCACAATTATTCATAATACGAAAGAAGTTGAGGTTTATGCAAACGTCTTGGACCCATTACATTGTATTCTGCATTACATGCAAGCACGTTAGGCAGTGGTATTGAATGTTGTCATCATGCACTTTCAAGACATCTGGAAACATGGAATCGGCGCAAGAAATTCTTCTAAACATGAGATGCAGCCAAGAAACCAACACAGACATTGAAGGGTTAGATGTTGATACGTGTCCTGTGCTCAGTGATGTAGAAGCGTCACAAGCCACAGCTCAAATTATACATGCAGCTGAAGCTTCTTCAAGTGGTTAAGGAGTTTCAGACCCCTGCACATTGAATATGCCTCCCTCTGTGTTTTAGAGATGTCTTGTTTCTTGGTCTTGGCTATACACCAATTTCACAAGGAGGCTGCCATTTTTAAAGCACTCCACCGCCGCAGCGCCGTCTATCGTCTGCGACGTTTTGCCGCCCTTCCGGTGTGTGGGGTTCCGCGGCGGTGTATGCAGCGTATGCGCTCGGTTCACAAGGTACTGCTGTTCTTCGCGGTACACGGGCAAAACAGGGCAACGCTTTTCGAGTGTAAAGGCGCTGATAAATAATCGCTAAGCTTTCAGCTTCAAAATGGCTGAAACAGCAAGTAGCGGCGGCCCACGAGACGTTCCCGCAGCAGCGCCGACGATGAGAATAATGCCAATGCAGTTCTTAAGCAGCATGTGTAAATTGGTAATTGCTTTGTATGTTTTGTTATAGCTGGCCGGGTGAGGTTCTTGGAATAATCACTATAAAAGAGCGTTAACATTTAGGACAACTGTCGAAGTATAATCGGAGAAACGTAAATGGAGACGAGCGAACACGTAGGCCATTGTCCGGCTGCGTGCTAGGTGCGCGCATTAGTGTTTAAGATGGCTCCTAGGTTTCCGTGCCGTGATTATTCAAGTTCAACGTAACTCTAATCCCTAACAGACCATTTTGGTTCCGCTTGGCACGTTGCAATACAATGTTCACGGAACGACAAGAGCTAAACACCGATGCCTGTGTTTATTCGTGTCGCCGTCGTAGCTTGTGGTCTCTGATCCTTGCACAGGATAAGGAACAGAAGTACGACGTGTGAGCTCAAAATTCGGCGTAGAAACAACACCGATGATAAAATAAAAATAAGCCTGTTGCACATCTGGAAGCGTGGCATGGCGTAAGTTCGCTTCGGCGCGAGCCGCCGCCACTAGCGATACGCCGAAAGGGCGCTCGTTTTTGGTAACATTATTGTCAATTTGTTTTCTGGCGAGTATTTCAGAAGCATTACGACGAGCGCACGTGTCCAGGTAACGACCTGGCTTTAACGAACGTGGGCCGATTATTCACGACACACAGGTTGCCGCGCAAAAAAAAGAAAAGTGCGGTTGTCATAACGCTACCCCAGTTATCGTCACAAAATTGACAAGTCGAGAAAGAACGTGCTCTCGACGAAACGTTAGAAACGCGTACCTACGCCAAAGAACACATGTCATGCGTGCCTTTCTGTCATGTAGACTGAAAAGTGCTCATTCAATAATCTCGAAATTGCACGCACTAAGATGGAACATCTTCTAGCCGCAGGCATTGCAAATCATGTGCTGTAGCATAGAAATCAGAGAGGTTCATGAGAACAACTCTTGGCCAAACATTTTGTGTATTAATCGTCAGCCTTGACATTGGTTCTCTTTGGTGCAGATGATAAAGTGTACCAGCACCCAAGCACAATCGCAAGCTGGTGTGGTGACTTGGAGAAATGGCTATAAGTGCAGACACCACATATAATAATATACTATTTGTCGGAGAAGAAGGCGTGCGACCTGAGAGAAGCGAAGTCATTTAAAAACATTGTGCACTTCGCGTGCCTTGGCTGCCAGTCTTTCAGGCTTCCGTAGCTGTTGCTGTAGCCAAACACAGCGCAGTGGTAGCTTGTCGACCTGTTCTCGTCCGACATTTCGATTTGCGGCAGCACAATTGTTTCAGCGCGTCGAAAATGGAAACACGCTGACCTCTCACGCACGACGCAGTGCAAAACTCGGGAATCCGCACACACCAGCGGCAGCGGTCGGCCGAGGTGGAGAGAGAAGAAAGCGGTGAAAATACACCGGTTCGAGGCTACGCTCCTCCTCTCCGTGAAAACGGTCTATAGAAAAAGCCAGCAAGGTTACTCAAAGCAGTAATCACTTGGAAGCTTTACAATTTCCAACATTCGATCATTCGGTATGCACAAGCATCAAAAGTACCGCTGTTTTTCATAAGAAAAACCAAGGGAAAAGGTCAAGGGGAGTGCTCCCCTTGATCACTTTCCTCGTTGTTTCTTTGCACAAAAACAGCCATACTTTTGTGGCTTGTACATGAACCAACAATCCCAGCAACGTATACTTCTATCATTCGGCTTGCTGTGAGCCAGTGTCAAAGTGCCTCTTCACAGGTTTTGCAGCAGAGCAATGGAATAAAAAAAGCAACAAAGCTAAAGGTAATAAATGTGTGTGCAGGTCAATGAACCGAAGTATAGCAAAGCTAGCACAGCCTTTTAATGTGATGAATTATGTTGTCTGATAGTTTTTTTTTTATATGGCGGACCTACCACTCTCAGCACAGGTTGACGGTTGCCCACCAGGTTCCATGGCATGGTGTGGTTGCACAGTGGCAACTTCAATAGGATTTTCAATGCTGTCGTACAGTCCGACTGGCCGACGAAACCTTGGTACACTAGCCGCACGTACCTAGTTGGCGTGCCATGAAAATAGTATAACATGTGAAGGAAATAAATGCTATTCTTGCAGTGCACAAGTTTGCATGTCAATGACACCACAACAAAATGTAGGACTCTTGCCACCTATATTTCATGATAGTATAGCATAGATAGTATAAATAAAAATAGTATGCATGCCCTTAGTAACAGTGATTAAACATCTTTGATGAATTTAAACACAGTCACATGGTGTCCCTTGTGCAGCACAGAAATGCGAAAACAAAGATTAGCTTTGCATTAAAGAAATAACTTGAAAAAATCGTCGTATTGGTTTGAATATACTGCAGAGGATCCTGGGCTTAGTAAACTATGCAAGCACAGTTGAAATAAATGCAAAGGTACAGCAGTGTGGTATAAAAATCAATGATGACGCCTGCATTTTATGAGCCGTTATATTTTTCAAAATATTTTGCATGAAGTTCAGTAGATTTTTTGCATCTTGCAGGAATAGGTAAAGAATACTTTGTATTAATTCTGCACAGTCACATATGTAAGCATGATTGGTTTCTTCAAAAACGCAAAATCTCAGCCAAACATTTGTAATTTTACTGTTGGGAAAAGCAATTAATTAGAGAATTGTGACGGGAGTATGGAACAGTAACAGATTCAACATCTGTGAGTGGAAGGGCGACTATGGGCTCGCATACAAGTACAATATGAATTCCCGCAGTCCACTCTTTCTACACCGCTGTTGTAGCTTGTCAGAGGAGGACACAGTGCTTTTCGCCACCTATGGTCATATACAACTTACAACTTACAAGGGAGGACAGGAACTACAAAGATGACCAAAGTACAACTGCCTCTGCGACTAAAGTCTAAATCATGAGCCGAACGACGGATTCACACTGTAGTTTGCACCTATCGGTGCAGTGTCCCCCACCTTTCATATGTCACTGTCTTCTGAAGTGGTGAACACCTATTGTGGATTGCCAAAGGTGCCGCGGGAAGTCCCCACTATCGCACAGATACATCTGTGAAGATTTATTTCGGGTCGTGAATGTACAGTGCTGATAGAATCAAATACGACCGCAAATTTTAGCCGTAATTCTTATGCACAATGGCTCAAGATAACCACATCTTGTTACTATGAACTATGGCCACCAAGATTGTTGTGGGCTCTGGTGCAAGTGTACCAGTGAATGTTATACCAGTCTGACATAAACTCATGACAGTGGAACCGAAATGACGTGGGCTACTTAGCTCTAAATTGGCACCTTCTAATCTATGAGCACTGTACATTAGTGGAGGGTGAATGTCGCACACTTCGCTGAGGTCCCACCGATCTAACAATGGCGTCTTGACAGACTTGCAGGCGCTTGCGCTTGGGCCTGCGACGCCCTAAAAACCCCAAAGTGGTGAATTTCAAATTTTAGTTAGTCGGGAGACCCATATCGGGTTGCTTGTGTGGTAATGTTCAGGAAGGCTGATGGATTCTTTGAGCAGACATGGATATTTTGTGCACATAAAATCAACATTTACTTATAAAACAGGTTTGAGGCAAGATATGTACAATTAGCTTCACAGACGGAGAGTACGGACTGGCTGGGGGAATGAGCGCCCCCTGGCGCCGGCCCGGGATTTTCTATAAGAGCTTGGCTTAAGTCCCCGTACACAGACAACGAACTGTTGTCCGTCCTGTCTGACAGCTATATCACAAGAGTTGTATATGTGCGCTTCATTCTCATTTCAGATTTTTAAAATTCCGATCATGGGCAAGTGACAAGTGAAATATTCAGCAGAAAATGTTTCTCAAGTGGGTTCTTATGTGCTAAATATGCTGTGTTGATCCACAACTGAAGCGACCGCTCAAGCTACGGCAAGTAAAAAAGTATTGAACCATGTATTGACAGGTTTATACAACAAAAAAATGCTACCGAGGACACAAAGCAATCCTACCACAGTCATTAAGTAAATGCTCTCCAACAAACTCGCTCGCCAATAAAAAAAAAGGGGAATTTAATGGTTGTATACAAATGGGCACCCTTCGACATAAAAGTGCCGTGAAAGGATGGTATGCATTTTTGATTTAGAAGCAAAGAGTTTTACTATCAGGTCGGTGCGCCAACAGCAACTCAAATACTCGTCCAGAAAACAATCTTTTGCGGAAAGATTCCTAGTCACAACTTCACGCAAGGTGTAGTGCTAGCCAATGGTATTTGCTACCTTCTGATAATTATTTTTGGCTGCTTTAAATTCACTGGTATAATTAAATCTTCCTGTGCCAGCATTAGACTACTATATACAGTCTGCATGGTGCATGCTTTAACAAAGTAAAGCATGTCAATAAAAAAATTTGGCAGGTCCGACGCATTGTGGGAATGGCCTTCATGTGATGTAGTCAGTGAGTAGCAGCCCATGTGGCTTTTTTTGCCTGGAACCAAATGTTACGAGGTATACTGCAGCGCAAACACACAAAGGACTGAATAGAAAGGATGACAGCGCTCATCGTCGTCTTTTCTGTTCAGTCCTTTGTGTTGTTTGTGCTGCCGTATACCAGAATCATGTACTAACAAGCCCAACTCGCCACTTTAATACAGATCTTCATAATGATGTCGCGGTGTCGGCAGCTACGAGACTAAAGTTATATTAAATTCTTCAATTTTAAAGACTCTCTCTACACACACACACACACACACACACACCACACACACACACACACACACACACACACACATATATATATATATATATATATATATATATATATACATATATATATATATATAGATATATATATATATATATATCTGGAAGAGCAAGTCGCCCCCCCCCCTCTGGACAAGTGAAAACTCTCTGCTTATGATTAGCTTCCTGCCGGATGTTAGGGACAGCACTCATCTTCTTATCACTGGCAAGAGTTGTTGCTCTTGCAGGTGCTTTAGAGCAGCATCATTAGCCACAACTGGCTGATGCCACTGCCAAGGGAGCTCAGCAAAGCTGCTGCAAAAGTAAGCAGGAAATACATTCCTCGCATCTGCTGCCTCTGCAACAAAGTTCCTGGTATGCGTGGGTTCCATGGAGAAATATCTGGGAGCTCGGCTGTCCTGAGCTGCCCCTTCCACGCTGTCCCGCCAGCGGCCTCGAATAACGCTGCCGAAGCTGTCTTCCCTCTCTTAGCAGCTCTGCATCTTTGCAGTTGATTTTATAATGAAATTATGAAGGATGCAGGCCGCCTTGATGACGTAGTGAACGTTTTTCGGCTTCAGGTATATTGTGCGCAGAAGCAATCGCCACCGGGCTGCTGCTATGCCGAAAGCATTCTCGGCGCACTTCCTGTAAAACATACAATAACAGTACCGTCAGGACGTGCCCTTCACTGTTAACTCTTGGAGTTAAGAAACGCTTGCAATTGCGCGCCTTAATGACAATGCATTTTCACTCACAGGTGCTGCCACCTCCTAGGACTTACATGGTAGTGCTGCCCTCGTGCGGAGATCAACAGAAATAATTTCTAGCGTCAGCGCATTGCACAGGCGGCGGCAGCGCCAATGGGCAACGCCCTTTCATTGTTTTCGTTTCGCTGTGTGATCGCAACAGAGGCACGTGAACTTCATGTTTCATCTTTATCAGCACTCCTTTGCACGAGCGGTGGAAGTTGATTTCCATCTTATTAGCGCTGCTCTCAAACTTGTTTATCAATGACACTCACGAGGTATTGTAGTTATTGATTACCGAGTTTGCTCTGGCCAAGTCAGCCACAGGCAGAGAAGACACCTTGTTTGGCAGCACCACTCGTCGCTCCAAGAAGAGAACGGAGACGTATGTTATGTGTGCAGACAGCGATAAGGCACTGTGCGTAGACCCGCGTTTCATTGAATACCATGCTCTGAAATACTGTTGAACGTTTTGCAGTTCTGAATAATGCTAACATTAAAAGTGTTGATTTTTTTTACAAATTTTTCCGGCTTGAAATTAACCATCGGGGAAAGCTTTTTTTTCAGACAAATTTGGTACTCCAAGGATATATGAACTACTAACAGCCAAGCTTTTGTTCACGGCGTTTACACAGCTTTAATAGGTGGGTCTTTGATAATCAGAGAGCTGAATTATAAATTAAGCCTAAAGCATACTTATGCGAGCCATTAACTCTGCTGAATACTGGTGTTATTCAAAACGCATCCTTACATTCAAACTAGTGCCCGTCAATTGCGGAAGACTATCACATGTGCTCGAATTTTGGCAGTGTTGAAACTGCCCTTTTTTAATGAAGTACTTTTGTATATGCTGGAATGCAGCAATACAAGTGTATCAGTATTAACCAGGATGCGCTGCTGCTATTTCTGTGTTCTATAGGACACCTGCAAAAAAGTGCCATGTGAAGTATTGTTGAACACATCAACAACACTCAAGGAAAAGGTGAGCGCCTCAAAGAGCCAAAGCAGGCACTAAATGGTCTCATGAAAGGACAATAAAGTGAGGCGTATTGCACTCAGAGAGGCACTCGTGCTTACCTCAGATCACAATAAATTACATTCACGGTTGCATTCACCACTTAATATGAAGTCAAATGTGCTTTCGTATCGAAATGAATGGAACCTGAACACTTCAAACGTGAAACCTCGATGTCAGGAGTCATTTAAAGAAGCCCTCCCACAGGTTTTCCGCATAAAGAGAAAATGCCAATTAACTGCAGTGTAGGCTTCTGCGGGCATGCGAGACAAATATCGCACTGCCAATGCTCAAGGGTTGTGGCTGACGCCTAGATGGGGATACACGCCCAAAGCTGGGGATACACACAGTGGGGAACTCGCAATTTCATTTTGTTGTGAGAACAGCTAGAAAACGCTTGCTGTCCTCTTGGCAAACTATAAAGTTCTAAGGGAAGGACGTGAGCATTGGCTGGTTTCATGGTCCAAAATACAGCCATGATAGTATTAATATTGCTTGTTTCGATATGACCCAAAGTGAAGACGGTGGAAACGAAAGTTTTTGCATTATGTAGCCCTAAATTTTAGTCTTAATCCGTGAGTACTGTACAGTCATGTTTTATGCTGCCACAGCAATCAACTGGAAGTAGAAGAAATAGGCCCATTTTTTTGAATAAATTGTAGAAACCTACAATACTAATATTATTTCGAATGGCTTATCATGCCCTACTGTCTGTAAATTATTTATTTATGCATTTGAGCATACTGTTAACCCACATTTGCGGGTCATTACAGGGAGGGAGTACATAACAGTAATAATTGGTATATAAAAACACTCAAGTAATGTCAACTGTCAACAATAACAAAAAAATCATCAACATTGGCATGACAAAAGAAAGCAAAACATCAACACACCATCCAACGATTTTTAGGTAACAGATAGTTGTCAAGCAAATGTTCAAAAGCCCTTGCATCCGTGCACTCAGCAATATGTGCAGGTAGCGCATTCCAGTTTTCGATAACACTGGGGAAAAACGAATACCGAAAGACCTTCTTTTCTTCGGTGAGCTGCTTAGCTGGGAAGGGTCTCGTAAAATCCTTCCTTAACTGGAATGCTTCGTCACCCACGAAGGCATAGGGTGCCACAGTCCTCGTTCCAGGCAGGAATCCTGCAGGAGGAAGATCAAGGGTTCCATTAAGCAGCTTTTTTCCAAACGTTAAGTTCTTGAGGACCCCTTTATCGCTCTGGCGCCCTTCAGCACCAACATCGATGAGGACGTACTGGCAGTCACTGTCCACGATGGCCATCAGGATGATGTAAAAAGTGTGCGAGAATAGACGTTATAATCAGAATAGTAATGATGCAGCTTCGAAGATACAATGAAATAATGAACATTAAACGCATTGAACTAGCATTTTTGTGGTATGAAAACATTTAAAAAATTCAGCGGATCCCACGCATCGTGGGCATTGGTTCTATACGAATCAATCGGCAAGTAGTAGCCTATGCTGGATGTTTCGCTAGAGAGAAGCCTTACGATGTGAGCCAATGTCTATGCATATATTCAGTAGTTGTGTGCATATCGTGGGAGTGCCAGGCACGTGACTACACTGGCTTGTAAGTTATAGCTCTTGCTCCAACATATCGTCGGCACTTGCATTAGGGCAAGATGTCAGTTATATCACAACGAAGTGTAGACAACGGCGCGATGATGTGCATATTGTCACCGTAAGCAGGCGTCGTCGCCGTATTCGGGCAACACTTCACTATGACTTAGGTACTCAATGTTTATTACATTGTTATCAAAGCAGGTAAACAAAACTGTAGCCGTAATCAGAATTTCCCGACATGACGCCTGCATAACGTATTTTTCCTCAGCAATTTTTCCTCAGTGGACTTGGTGGCACCGCCTCAGGACACATGTTCATGCGCTTCTTTCTTCTTGCACAGATTGCGTTATAGCAAGCCGGCCTAAGCCTTGGATCAACAATGGATGTTTCGCCGGGAAGCAAGGAATCGTCCTCGTGTGCTCTGTCTGCTGTCAACCTGCCGCTATTTGAAGAAAAATCTGATGACCAGCCGATCATGGAAACAGCTCGGTAGTGCGGCTATCAAGTACCGATGCCAGTGACGTCAACAGACCCGGTCCCAGGCCAGGATATAAAAGCGGAGCTTCATGGCCAGTTCATCAGTGGAATTGGTGGCATCGCCCCGGGACACATGCTCATGCGCTTCTTTCTTATCTTAAAGCAAATAGGCGCACTATGGGAACAAGGACAAAAAGGGAGGAACCGACGACACAAAGCGCACACTCGCAACTGAAGGTTTATTGAAAGAGTACACATAAATACGTTACAAAAAAAGGGGCACGTGGTGCAATTTTCCTCGCCGAAACAACACAAAACGAGATGAGTATCCCCTTAAAAGATCATGAAGGCGCATGCGTCTATACACAAAGGAAGTTCGAAGAAAACCGGACTAAAGAAAATTCAAACTGCGTGGGGAGGAGGGGGGGGGGGGGGGAGGAGAGGGGAGAGGGGAGGGCAGACAAGTTTAATGCAGTGTGTTGATCAAATATGAATATTCTATCTCTGTTATGGCGATAGAAGGGTGGCTGACGCATCTATCCCCGCATCTCTTTATGTGAAAAGCTTCAATTAGTTCGCGCGTGGTTTTATCTCGATGCCTAGATAGAACCATCGCGTCAACGAGAAAAGGTGAGCATCCGCACGTGGTGCAGTGCTGGGACAAGTGGGACACCCTCTCTTGACGCCACGGCTCTGTTGTGCTCCTGGAGGCGAATATTTAAGCAACGGCCAGTTTGGCCAACGTATACACGGCCACATGACAGTGGTATGAGGTACACGACACATGTTGCGCATTGAACAAAAGGCGAGGTGTGTTTAACCTGGCACTTCTTATTTTCTATGCACTTCGCTTTTGCTGCTATCCTTCTGTCTATTTACCGCATACTTTATTGAGTTTATTTGGAGCCGAAAAAACAACTTGTACATCGAAACGATTAGCCACGTTTTTTAAACCATGGGACATTTTATGTATGTACGGGATCACTGCGGGTTTCGACGTGCGCAGCTTTCCATTTGCTTTTTCTCGTGCCTCCCAACCTGATTTAACGCATTTCAATAGCTTCTGGGTCACTTTGCGTGTGACTGTCTGCGGGAAACCAGCTTCTTTTAGCCTTTGTAGTTGGTGGCCGAAACTTGTCGTTATCTTGTCGGGACACGTTTTGGTTAGCGCTGCTCGCAAGCAGGACGCTGCAATTCCCATTTTCACAATTTCGAATGTCCTGAATTAAAGTTCAGTATCGGCTTCTTTCGAACGGGGAAAGTACGACCAGCATACATGGTTACCCCCAGCCGTCAGCCTTAAATCTAAAAACTGTAATTGCTTTGTCTTTCGGTAGTTCTACAGTGAAACTTAACCCGCGACCGTATTCTTTAAACAGTTTCAAAACACAGAAACCTTCTGTTCCAAACACCCAGGATTGACGAACACGAGAAAATCATCTACATATCTAACAATCTTTGTTGCTGCCGCTCCCAAATTTTCATTAATTTTTTTGTCGATTCCGCCCAGATAAATGCTACTGAGGACAGGGGCAACTTTAGATCCGATGCAAACACCTGTTTTTTGTCGGTAGAATTTGCCTTTCCATTCCACAAAGGTGGATTGTAAGTAAACGGACAATATTTCCAAAAAGGTGCTCACCGACAGACCACAGGAGTTACGGAACTTCATCTCGTCCTTTTCATTAGTAATGCATAACCGGACACTTTTTAACAGGTCGTCGAAAGGCATTGAGTAGTAAAGATCTTCTACGTCTATGCTGAAGAACTGGCATGCGCCTGGGTTGGACAGTTTTAAAAAAACTTACAAGTTCATCTGAGTTCGGGATGTTGAAGGGGTCACACACCGACAAGTCCTGTAGATGCATTTGTAGAAAAACGGAAACTTCACGCTGCCAGGTGCTTCTTTCTGTCAGAATTGCACGGAAAGTGATCCCGGGCTTGTGAGTCTTTGCCACGAAGAAGATCTGCAGGTTGAGGTTCTCCGACTTTTTTACTGCTGTAGCAAGTTTTTCCAGATTGTGCTCTTGCAACAGGGCCAATGCTCGCTTTTTTACCTTCTGTGGCTTGACGTCCACAGGAACGAAGTTTTTTGTGACGGCTTGCATCGCTTTTTGTGAGAAGGCGGTCCTCAGGGGCCACGACGAAGAAGCCTTCTTTATCGGAAGTCATCAAATGCAAATCATTGTTTACGGCATAGCTGACTAGGCCTTTGACATTTAGGGTTCGTCTTCGGATATCCTGTGACCTTGCGACTACGCCCACAGCTTCTGTGATGAACCTTGGGCGGTCCTCCTCCGACACGCGCCATGACACAGACCTGGACATGGCTAATTTCTCCGGTGGACTGAGCACGGGCTCACAGCAGAACTTCGGTCCTAGTTGAAGAATTTTCTCGTGTTGGGCAGGAACATTTTTGTTTCCGAGGAAGACCACATTCGCCTCCGTGGCCTTGGCTTTCTTCCGTGTAGGCAACGAGGGGCGTACACTGTTCCACAACCACTCGGTGAGTTGTTTTGAAACCTTGCACCATTCGAGATACGCCTTTCTGTGTGAACCGTCTTTGTAATGAGAAGCGCAGGTCGTACGCAGACAGCCCACGTGCACCACGTGCCCCTTTTTTGTAACGTATTTATGTGTACTCTTTCAATAAACCTTCAGTTGCGAGTGTGCGCTTTGTGTCGTCGGTTCCTCCCTTTTGTCCTTGTTCCCATAGTGCGCCTATTTGCTTTAAGATATGAACCGTTACCAACTAGCCCAAATGGCTGTTTGGCTACAATATATTTCGATTACATCGGGCCCTTTTCTCTGTGCTAATTACTACAACGTTACTAATCCAAGTGTCCTCGCCTCCTTGATCGCTGGTTGCACCTGCCGAGCAAGAATCCGGTCGTGGCACGCAAGGTATGGTCTCTGCCCCAGTGACGTCCAGGTGCTTTGTGGCTTCATGGAACCTTCCGCGGAACACAGCAAGAGGATTTGCAAAATCTTACGAGATGAAAGCTGGAGACAAGAGCGCCACTTTAGAGACTGTCTGCGTACGACCTGCGCTTCTCATTACAAAGACGGTTCATACAGAAAGGCGTATCTCGAATGGTGCAAGGTTTCAAAACAACTCACCGAGTGGTTGTGGAACAGTGTACGCCCCACGTTGCCTACACGGAAGAAAGCCAAGGCCACGGAGGCGAATGTGGTCTTCCTCGGAAACAAAAATGTTCCTGCCCAACACGAGAAAATTCTTCAACTAGGACCGAAGTTCTGCTGTGAGCCCGTGCTCAGTCCACCGGAGAAATTAGCCATGTCCAGGTCTGTGTCATGGCGCGTATCGGAGGAGGACCGCCCAAGGTTCATCACAGAAGCTGTGGGCGTAGTCGCAAGGTCACAGGATACCCGAAGACGAACCCTAAATGTCAAAGGCCTAGTCAGATATGCCGTAAACAATGATTTGCATTTGATGACTTCCGATAAAGAAGGCTTCTTCGTCGTGGCCCCTGAGACCGCCTTCTCACAAAAAGCGATGCAAGCCGTCACAAAAAACTTCGTTCCTGTGGACGTCAAGCCACAGAAGGTAAAAAAGCGAGCATTGGCCCTGTTGCAAGAGCACAATCTGGAAAAACTTGCTACAGCAGTAAAAAAGTCGGAGAACCTCAACCTGCAGATCTTCTTCGTGGCAAAGACTCACAAGCCCGGGATCCCTTTCCGTGCAATTGTAACAGAAAGAAGCACCTGGCAGCGTGAAGTTTCCGTTTTTCTACAAATGCATCTACAGGACTTGTCGGTGTGTGACCCCTTCAACATCCCGAACTCAGATGAACTTGTAAGTTTTTTAAAACTGTCCAACCCAGGCGCATGCCAGTTCTTCAGCATAGACGTAGAAGATCTTTACTACTCAATGCCTTTCGACGACCTGTTAAAAAGTGTCCGGTTATGCATTACTAATGAAAATGACGAGATGAAGTTCCGTAACTCCTGTGGTCTGTCGGTGAGCACCTTTTTGGAAATATTGTCCGTTTACTTACAATCCACCTTTGTGGAATGGAAAGGCAAATTCTACCGATAAAAAACAGGTGTTTGCATCGGATCTAAAGTTGCCCCCGTCCTCAGTAGCATTTATCTGGGCGGAATCGACAAAAAAATTAATGAAAATTTGGGAGCGGCAGCAACAAAGATTGTTAGATATGTAGATGATTTTCTCGTGTTTCGTCAATCCTGGGTTGTTTGGAACAGAAGGTTCTGATGTTTTGAAACTGTTTAAAGAATACGGTCGCGGGGTAAGGTTCACTGTAGAACTACCGAAAGACAAGCACTTACAGTTTTTAGATTTAAGGCTGACGGCTGGGGGTGTTAACCATGTATGCTGGTCGTACTTTCCCCGTTCAAAGAAGCCGATACTGAACTTTAATTCAGGACATTCGAAAATTGTGAAAATGGGAATTGCAGCGTCCTGCTTGCGAGCAGCGCTAACCAAAACGTGTCCCGACAAGATAACGACAAGTTTCGGCCACCAACTACAAAGGCTAAAAGAAGCTGGTTTCCCGCAGACAGTCACACGCAAAGTGACCCAGAAGCTATTGAAATGCGTTAAATCAGGTTGGGAGGCACGAGAAAAAAGCAAATCAAAAGCTGCGCACGTCGAAACCCGCAGTGATCCCGTACAAACGTGGCTAATCGTTTCGATGTACAAGTTGTTTTTTCGGCTCCAAATAAACTCAATAAAGTATGCGGCAAAATAGACAGAAGGATAGCAGCAAAAGCGAAGTGCATAGAAAATAAGAAGTGCCAGGTAAAACACACCTCGCCTTTTCAATGCGCAACATGTGTCGTGTACCTCATACCACTGTCATGTGGCCGTGTATACGTTGGCCAAACTGGCCGTTGCTTAAATATTCGCCTCCAGGAGCACAACAGAGCCGTGGCGTCAGGGGAGGGTGTCCACTTGTCCCAGCACTGCACCACGTGCGGATGCTCACCTTTTCTCGTTGACGCGATGGTTCTATCTAGGCATCGAGATAAAACCACGGGCGAACTAATTGAAGCTTTTCACATAAAGAGATGCGGGGATAGATGCGTCAGCCACCGATCTATCGCCATAACAGAGATAGAATATTCATATTTGATCAACACACTGCATTAAACTTGTCTGCCCTCCCCTCTCCCCTCTCCTCCGCCCCCCCCCCTCCCTCCCCACGCAGTTTGAATTTTCTTTAGTCCGGTTTTCTTCGAACTTCCTTTGTGTATAGACGCATGCGCCTTCATGATCTGTTAAGGGATACTCATCTCGTTTTGTTTTGTTTCGGCGAGGAAAACTGCACCACGTGCCCCTTTTTTTGTAACGTATTTATGTGTACTCTTTCAATAAACCTTCAGTTGCGAGTGTGCGCTTTGTGTCGTCGGTTCCTCCCTTTTGTCCTTGTTCCCATAGTGCGCCTATTTGCTTTAAGATACGAACCGTTACCAACTAGCCCAAATGGCTGTTTTGCTTCTTTCTTGTTGCACAGGTTGGTGACAAGCATCTTGTATATTCTGTACGGGACGATGACATAACCTTGACGGTGCTACCGAGTCCACAATTTCTCGCTGGCTTGCTGTGTGAATGCTATGATATCATAAGGCTGTTACTACTAACATCAGGTGATGTAGAACTTAATCCAGGACCGCACTCTGACTCAGATAGTGACGGATGCACGAACACTGACCTACTAAAAAAGATACTGAAAGAACAAAGGAAAACAAACAAGGCGCTGAAAGAATTGACTACGAATCTGAAACAAGTTGAAAAAACTGTCTCAGGCTTACAATCTAGAATTGCTGTCATTGAGGATGAACTATCTCGATTAAGACAATGTGAAAAAAACTATCAAAATGTGAAAGCTGTTTCAAGAGCATGACCAAACAGTTGCATGATTTTGTTGTCAAAATGGATGACATGGAAAAAAGAAGCCGCCGCAACAACCTGGTAATTTATTGCCTTACTGAGGAATCAGATGAGGAGCCCGAAAGTCTAGAAAACAAGGTAAATGAAGGTATATTGAAGGATATCTTCGGCCTTCAAATTAAATCCATAGAAAGAATTCATAGGATTGGCAGTCGTCAGAGTCAACGCGCTCGCCCGATTATTCTGCGACTTTCGATTTTAAGGAAAAAAAAAACCAAGATTCTTTCGTGTTGTAACAAACTCAAGGCACACAGATATCAGTATCTGAAGATTTTTCAAAGAAAACAAGAGACATCCGAGCAAATTTATGGCGTTCAACTGCAAGTGAAACGGCAAACGGTACAAATGTTTCGCTGTCATTTAATATACTAAGAGTGAACGGGCGAGCGTACAGGTGGGATCCTGATAAAAAAGTTAGAGTTGAAATAACCAAAAGAGGTGGGCCCAATGTACGGGACTTCCAGGCCTCGTCATCAGCACAGAATAGTGCAAGGGAACGCAGAAAAAAATGACAAGGTGAAAAGACTCAACAGATTTCTGCGCCGCTTTTGATTTTGTGTTTAAATGCTCGGAGTATCATTAATAAAATCGAAAAAATAGAAGATATAATATATTGCATAGCCCAGATGTCGTAATAATTACAGAAAGGTGGCTTGATGCCCATGTATATGATACCGAAATTGCAGCTGCCTCGTATTCAGTGATTCGCACGGATCGGGACGGCCGCGGGGGCGGTGTAGCGATTGTGATAAAGAACAGTTTAACGTTTCAAAAAGAGCCCGGAATAGACAACCATGAAAGTGTATGGTGCACTATACAGTTTGATAATACGACGACGTTGCTGATAGGTGCTCTCTACAGGCACCCAGGGGCGTCTGAGGAAAACCTTTTGAAGGTTCATGACTAACCTACACAAAAGAATGAACAACCGCACAAGCTGTTATTAACTGGAGACTTCAATTGGCTGGGATAGACTGGTATAGTTAACTATCTGCAACAGAGATGTAAAAACCTGTGAGAACCTGTTAGATTTAATGTTTGGATTTTCTATGTCACAGATTGTTAAAGAACCTACACGTGTCCAAGGAAATGATCGTGCAGTGCTTGATCTCGCTTTTGTATCGCATTCCATAACACCATGCTTAAGGGTTACAGAAGGAATATCAGATCATTAAAATGCTCGTTCTAACATTCACTTTACCTAAGTAGGAGGCCTAGCCGTAAGGCGAAACCACCTTGTGCGGTTTTGAAAAGACTACAGTCGAGCTAATGATGAAAGTATCATTGACTATCTAAAGAAAAACATTCGACAGTTTTTCAGATCAGATTGACGGATACGTCAATGGTCTATGGGTAAAACTCAAGGAGGCTATAAGATACCGTGAAAATAATTTCATACCGACAAAAATTAAAAGAAGTAAGAGGACAACGCCATGGATAACGCGGAGCATAATTCATCTAAAACGAAAATTACAACGTCGACGAAGAAAAAAGATAAATTCAGCACTAACTACGAAATTCGCTTGCAAATTAAAGTTAGAAATTAAAGCCGCGGCGGCTGCATTTTCAATGGAGGCGAAAATGTGTGAGGCCCGTGTACCTAGATTTAGGTGCACGTTAAAGAACCCCAGGTGGTCGAAATTTCCGGAGCCCTCCACTACGGCGTCTCTCATAATCATATCGCCCCGCCACGGTGGTCTAGTGGTTATGGCGCTCGAATGCTGACCCGAAGGTCGCGGGATCGAATCCCGGCCGCGGCGGCTGCATTTTCAATGGAAGCGAAAATGTTTGAGGCCCGTGTACTTAGATTTAGGTGCACGTTAAAGAACCCCAGGCGGTCAAAATTTCCGGAGCCCTCCACTACGGTGTCTCTCATAATCATATCTTGGTTTTGGGACGTTAGACCCCAGATATTATTAATATCTCATAATCATATCGTGGTTTTGGGACGTTAAACCCCAGATTAAAAAAAAGAAATTAAAGCTGCAAAGGACACTACTTCTTCTCAAATACGCTATCGAAATTTCCTAAAAAAGACCAACCGCAAAAGATTTGGTGCTACTTATCGAAGCCACATGGTGGGATCAAGTATAAGTAGAATTGGCTGGCTCAGTCATAGAGGACATTGCGCATTGTGGACTAATACAGTTAATGCTTATTTCTCAATCCGTGGTTTACGCGCTCAGCTATCGCGCCGGTGCGCATGCCAGTAACTGACAACGGGAAAAATGACCTCGATATAACAGAACCAGGTATTTTTGAACTTGCTTTTGCAGATAGACACGAAGAAAATCACCCCGGCCAGATAATATATCAAATATGTTTTTGGAAAGATACGCTCAGCAACTGTCTCCCTTTTGCAGATTATATTTTGAAAATTCGATGAGTACTAGCTTCTCTCCCAAGGATTGCCTATGGCACTAAAGTAATTCTGATTCGTAAATAAGGCAATAAGTACATGTAGAAACATATAAACCAATATTATTGACAAGTTGCTGCTGTAAATTAATGGAGCACATGGTAAGTAAAGCTGTCATGACGTGTCTAGAAGAAAATGACCTATTATACCCTATGCAACATGGTTTCAGGAAAGGATTATCAACGATTACTCAATTATTAGAGATAACACACGAGCTTGCCTCAATAATTAACTGCAATTTCCAAGCTGATACCATATTTGTCCATTTTTCGAAGGCTTTTGATCAGGTACGCACCATAAATTAATTGAAAATATCAGGTCCCTTGGATTAGCAGACAATATTGTGGAATGGATAGCAGCATATGTATCAAGCCGAACACAGATGCTTCTATAAATAATTATGACTCTGATGAACTCGAAGTCTATTCAGGAGTGCCGCAGCGATCTGTGCTCGGACCAGTGCTATTTCTCATTTACGTTAATGACATCGCTGACTGCGCAGAAGAGGGAGTAAAATTACGGCTCTTCGCCGATGACTTGTCATTTACACCTGCGTGCAAGGATTCGATGAGCAGTTCAAATTAAATAGTACACTCAACAATATAGCTCATTGGTGTGACAAGTGGGGTATGGAAATTAATTTAAGAAAACTAAATGCAATGAAAATAACTCATGGGGAAAGACCATTTTAGTTGCAATTAGACTAATGGGAAATGATTTAGTACAGACAGACTCCGGTTAAATATCTGGACGTACTTTTACAAGAGCCATGAAATGGAATGCTCACATAGAAAACACGTGCACAAAGGCCTTTCCGAACATTAAGTTTCTTGCGATGAAAATTATCTGCGGCTCCGTCGGATGTGAAATTACAGCATATAAAATATTAGTGAGACCGATTCTGGAGTACGGTAGCATTGTGTGGAACCCGTACCAAAAAGAACTTGTACAGAAACAGAAAGTATAAAAAATAAAGCATTAAGATTTATATATTCTAAAAACCTCTCGACACCAGAGCGTAACAGCACTTAGAAGCACTGCCTACCCTTTGCGTGTCGGCGTGTTGTGGCGGGCCATGAAGTTTCTTTTTATAATTTATCACAACCACATAAACATCTACAAAGAAGATTACGTGCAGCCACCGCACCCGCCACTCTTCAGAACATGTCACAGTCATCAGGCCGCATCAGACCAAGTGCGACACGTTTAAATATTCATTTTTTCCATGGGCTATTGAAATTTGGAACGCATTACCAAATGAAATTGTTGAGTGTCGATCTGTGGAAGAATTATCGCGAAACTGGAACCCTTTTTGATTGTACATAGGCATTTACTTTGAAATATAAATGTTTGCAGGAACTTGTGTAATTGTATCGTGCTTCTTGAGATGTGATGACATTTTTGCAATATTCTGTAGAGTGAAATGTATTGGACTATATTATGTTATAACCCTATTTACAATGCATGACAAATGCAGCAACGTTTCTTATGTGATTGCTAGAATGGTTACTTGCTAAGCTTCGTTTTGTTTTTGCTTTGTTATCCAACTTTCTCGTTCGTACTTTTTACTATTCCCATGCTCAAGTGTACCTGTTCTAACCACTTCCTGTATGGGCCTGTAAAAAGGCCTACAGTAATTTTAAATAAATAAAAAAAATAAATAAAAATAGGCTGTTCTTTTGAACTCCTCCGCTGTAACAGCACCAGGATCAAAAGCTGTGTTTGATTTATAGCACGAACATTCCCTATTATTTACCTGACACCAATCTCATATGTCGTTCTGATGTATTTCTTCTCTTCTTGCTGTTATGCCAGTGAAGGAAACGTAGCTTAAACACAAGTAGACAGAAGCAAGAATAACGCGCCTTATTTTGGCCAAGAGCCTCATTGAAACCGATGATTTGCCTTCTGATAGGCTATTATAGAAGGGAGGATATACCTCAGTCAGGTTCAGAGTAGCGGGCACTTGTAACTTGATCTTCTTTTCGCACAGAGCTTGAGTGTCTAGCTGTAGCAAATTGCAGTCAAGGTCGATGCCGATGACGTCATAACTGAAGCTAGGGTGTCGCAAACCACTCCGGAGAATCTCGGGAAGAGGATCTGCAATGTAGCGCAACATGACCGTCTTTTGCATATATTTCAGCTAAGCTTTGTTCAGGACACTCTAAATTCGTTTGAGACTAGCTGCACATCCGGCAAACAAAATGATACAATAGCAGTGGCCGTGCACTCTGTCTGCGGGTCTATCTCAATAGTAGTGTTGTCCGAAATAGCGGCCTAACTTTAACCTCTTGCGAAACACTGTCAAATAAAAAGCATTCTAAAATTGTCACGTAATGCGCAGCATTATAAATAGATACGCACTGGGTGGTTACCCGCGACCTGTGAAGCATGCTACGGGGTGCTCTACCTCAACGCACAGTAATGGCCCGCAGGAAGGTTAAGGATTATTCCGAACACACCAGCTTGGTTCTAACGAGCTTGGACAAGCACAGATTCACAGGCGTCACTATTAAAAAACTATGTGCCTAGACAAAAGTGCGCTATAGGAGCCCGGTTGCAATTATATAGACCCAGAACCTTGAGCAACTTACGCGCTCGTCACATTGAACCCACTGTTGCGCCACAGCTTGGGAGATCATTAAGGGGGGCTGTGAACTCGCTGGTTGCCGCTGTTACTGCGCTCGGCGGATCGATCGCAACCCTTGGTACTGACGTTTATTCTAGTGACTAACGTTTATTGTGGGCTTCATACTTATTTCTGACTTAAGCTGGACTGCACCACATAGAGCATATTACTGATAAGGCTCTAAAGAAGCTCGGCCCTCCTTACACGACGCATGTGTTTCACTAATAAGGGACACAAGGCTCCGTTTATCTCACCAATCGTACACACGTTTCTTCTTCATTAAAAGCAGTGTTCAGATTTGCTACACTTGCCATGCGCAGGCGACATACTCGGCTATCGTGCTTTCCACTCACTTTATCACAGAAACTCATCCTTGCCCAGTCCCGTGCCTTTCCTGCTCCTCATAACCTCAACCCACCTTAATCATGCGCACAAAGTAGCCCTCATTTTTACCAGGTCGAAGAAGTTTCAAAATACACCATTATCATTATGTATAAACGAGTGGAAATCCTTTCCACCGAACATCGCCGAGATAACCAATCATTCCATATTTCACTCGACGCTTTCAGAGCCATTTGTATAGCGAGTAACATTGCTAACCTGTGCCTGGACTGCCCTTGTGTACGACGACGTTGATATAATACGGCCCGGCGAGTCTGGTGGTTGGCGGATCAGGCGGATCACTGCTGCACCCTCAGCACGAGGCGCCGGATTGCGAAATGGCGTGTCACTGTAAGGGTCGAACCCTTCTCGGCTCATTCGGCGCAACCGCTCTTCGACGCCGGGGTCCATTCTGAGCAACTGTCTGAACGGCCGTGAAACAAAACACACGCTGCTCGGATGGGCGCTCGCAGGAGACGGACGATCAGCCGAGCCAGCGTGCCAGCGCCTGACCCACCGGTGGCTACCGGAAGTAGACGACGCGACGGCACGCAAGCGTTCTCGCGCGTCACATCGTGACGCAGAGCCTCTTGAAGGCGGAGCTTAGCCCCGAGCGCTCGAAGGAAAAGTTGAGGGTCAAAGGAGGAGGGAAGCTATTTATTATACGTAGTTCCCTTAATAAGGGTGTTTCGACTGAATTCTGTGTCAATGATTTGCTGCAGTAATCGCTTAGCAAAAAGGAAATGGTCAAAAAACCGTTTCAGGGACCCTTTAAGTAAGCCTAAACCAGGCTGATGGTTGTCTTTGAAGACGACTGAAGCAAAAAGTCTCTCAGTGAGTCGACAGTGGAATTCAGGTTGTATTATTTTGACCTTACCGCTCAATCCATCTTCGGGATAATCTTTGACGTGAAGTGTATTATCCAAAGGTTAAATGATCGCGTGCATACTCTGTCAAAAGAATAATAGTGTTAAAAGCCTCAGCTATAATCCGACCCTCATGTTTCACTAGGGGCAGCTCTCGGCCTGTTAATTAAGAACTTGCTTGCAACTCGATCTGTGCACGCAATGTCAAGTCAGCACGGGATCCGTGGCGTTAGAACTCAACTCCACAGACAAATTTTGTAAGATTTGAGGCCAGTGATGACATTCAAAACTAATCGAAACAGCGAGGCACAAGAGGCTGCGTTACCGAAAAGGCAGTGTGGCCAAATTTAGGTTACGCTCGAAGGTGCGCGGGCGGCGCTGAGTTCAGCAGACGACAGCTGGCCTCTGCCGGAAGTGAGTCATCTCTTTGAAAACTCGCAACAAACTGTTCTCAATATTTTAGTCTGTTTATTTAACTACAACAACTATTGTACACAGTGTCAACGGGAACAAGCGCATCTGATCCAAACACCGCTCTTGATTTATGTCGGCTATTGGCTAATAAGAATGCTATGTCTCTTGCGGCGCGGAAAATGCAGATCCGTGACGTCAACCGGCAGACGCCGCGACCACCGACGAGAGTGATTACCGGCCTCTGTTTGAAAAGAGGCGCCTGAGAAAACAGCAACTTCGCGCTCCGCTTGTAGCCTTTACGCGGGCGCGCACGACTGCAATATTTGGCTGAGCAGCTTCATAGCCGTGTAGGCTTTCCGCAGGATGTGTTTTTTCAACAAGCCCAAGGGGTGCTCATGACCCCTACAAGCATAGCTATGCTGAGTGCTTAGGGAAGTAAATGTTCGCGCTACTTTGTACGACGACCATCAAGTTCGACACCCGCGCAAGGCGGCCGCAATCTCTGATGCATGAGCACTCTTGTATTCAGTGTTATGTGCATGTTAAAGAATTTAAGGTTTTAAAAATAACCAATAAACCCGCATGGTGGCCAAGAGCCACAATAATAAAATACAGAAGAGTTTCGGGCTCAATAACACGATGTAGGCCGTGATACTTGGAAAGGAGCTATGATAATAGTGTCACGGGGTCGTGACCTCGACGAAGGCCGCAGTCGGCGTGTCCAAATGAAACTCTTTTATGGCCGAACTTGTCGCCGGGAAACGGAAAGTCAAACTACAGCAATGCACACTGTGCAGTGATAGCGGCGAACAGAGCGTCGGCCGTCGATAAACTGAACCGCGGCAAGGCGCACCGGCATTTTATAGACGCGGCATCGAACATTCGAGCCTTATGGCTGGTGGCCGCATTAGTTCGAGAATAATCTCAACTGTTCGCGGTTGCGCGCTAGAGCCTATAGAAGGTTTCAAGACAGCGACAGTAGCAGCAGGTGTTGTACCCGAAGAAACTTCCGGTTCTTCATTTCAACACCGAAGCGGAAAGCGTGTTTTTATGTTGTGCCAGAGGAAGGAAAGATCCTTTTTCCGCCTTCAGATAAAAGGAAGGCGCATAAGTTAAGGACAAACTCTCATAATGATGGGTATAGATTAGAAGCATCTTCATTTGAAATATTTGGTTAGGCACAGGGTGGGAAGTGTTGAAAATCAGCGAGCTACCGCCAAGGCTTTTGTTCCGGCCAAGGCTACGTCAGTGCATGGAACCGGAACCCGTCCAGGGTCTGTGTTTGCAAACAGCGAAACCGTATATAAAAAGATTCTAAGATAATCTGGAAGGTTCGAAGACATTAGGCCGCAGCTTGAGTAAGGCAGCGGCTACGCGTGCAACGAACTAGTTACATAAAAATGACAGAAAGAACGCGTGGCAATAGTGTTGACCTTCGGCAATGTCGTTCTGATGTCGGGTGGCACTCTCAGAAAGATAAGCGAGTTGGCCAAAACTAGTACCTCATGAGAAACCTACATGTCGCGTGCTGGCGTACCGAGGCACCGACGAAGACGAGGTCAGCGGAGGCGCGTGCAGGGCGAGCGCTCGGGCATCAAAAAAATTCGGCAGATCCCACGTACCGTGGGAGTCGATGTTATGCGAAGCATGCGGCGAGTAGGTGACTGTGGCGTAACTTTTTTACTGAGCAACACGTTACAAAATGATGCCAAAGATTTCTATAAATTTTATACGCACACATATATATGTTGAAGAGCCGCATATGTGTTATATATGCGGCATATGTGTTATATATAACCGTAAACAACTGGTTATATACCAGTTGTTTATGGTTGGGTAACGCTGCCAATGGCAACGTGGGTATTACCAACACCAGAAGCGTTAAGGTGATATGCAGTGCTTATAAGTGTCCTGAGAACGCATGCACGTTTCACGAACCCGTCTGCATGTGTGCAAGAAGCTCTTGACAGTTCTTGAACAAGGGCATTATCACCGTGATCAGTGAGCACCAGCAGCTGGTCATGACTCGTTATAGGATCCGGTCGTGATCGTGGTGACGAGGGGTCCATGTGTAGTGAAGTATGAGGTATAGTAGAGCTGTTGGAATTCGTGTATGCCTCGGTCATTTCGTCGACAAATGGTCTGTCGACAGAGTCGGCGACAAGTCGGAACCTAAAGCCACACTTCGCGGTGGGGAGGTATAGGCCGTCGAGGCTGGTAGACCTAGATAGTGCTACGTAAACAAACATCAGTGGATGGTGTTTGTCGTATTCGTAGACTATCTGGGCGTATGTGGCCTACGTAGCCTAGTCTACAAAGCGGCTGTCAATCAATCTGGCATCATCCTCGGTCAGCATGAGGCCATCGCCCAGCCTCGTAAGAAATGAAGAGGACACTGCGTCGCTCTGCTGGACGAAGTGCATTTTACGGTGCGGTGATGTGGATATCATATGTAACTTTCAATAATATATTCCTTCGGGGTCGAGGAATGCTTCAATATAGCTTGCTGAATCATAGGAATACAAACGTAATGTTTATTAGACTGCTATAAATGCGGAGCCAACACTGGAACTACAGTCGTTAATCTGATATGACGCCTGTATCGTAGGAGTACACATCGTAGGAGTATCATGTAGTGTTTATTGCTTTCTTGTAAAATTAGATAGCCAGCACCACAACCACAATTGACGTTGCACCAATATTACGCCTGCGTAGGCTGTTTTTCCAAACGAGTTTATAGACCTGGCGTGGCTCTGTGTAGAATACTTGATTGCCACGCAGAATGCTTGGGTTCGATTCCTGCTGGGATCCTAATTTTCATTCTTCCCATTCGTTGAGTCAACGCTGCCGATGTTGGTTTTCCTTAACGCTCTGGCATTTAAGTTACCAATGTCTTTGTCGCCGTTCCTGGGTAGAGATTAACTGTCAATCACCTGTGGCGCATACCCGTACACCGCGGCCCGTGGTAAACGGGTATGTGCCACACGTGTCTAGTGGAAAGGGTTTGACGACGTACGCGGCAGGATTTTAACGTTATTCATGTCATGACCCGGCATCATATTCGTCAAATCCTCTTACCCTCCCATGCCAATTTTGGTCTACACCAAATTAGGAGGCGATCATGAGAGCACCCAGACGTAGGCGGCTAGATAGATAGATAGATAGATAGATAGATAGATACGTAGATAGAAACGCTCAAAGTGCCAGAGGTTCGCTAAGAAATGCTTCGCATTTAATAAATCATATGTGGCCACTTCTACTTTAAATTAATCGTTTCTTGGCCAATCCCCCAGAGTGGGTGTGAGCCATGCATAAAGGAAATCATCATCATCATCAAATTAGTTGGTTTTCGTATGTCACTTGTAGAGCATCGTTCTTATTATACCTCGCCGCTACAGTGGTGACTACGGACCATGGAACGCAACGTTCCAGAATTTTCCACCGGGTTGCTACCCCGAACACCCGACTCAACCGAGTCCACGCTACCGTCGAATGGGCCACTACGCTAGTGCGACTGCCTCAGTTCTGCCGGAGCATCCAGACATTTGGTTTGCGCAAGTAGAGGCCCGATTTCAGGTATCTAATGTTACCTCACAGTAAGCAAAGTATGGCCACTTCCTTGGTGCTTTGCCCCACCATCTTGCACTCGAGTTGTGCGACACCCTATCGGCGCCACTAAGTCAGACGCCCTATGACACGTTGAAGAAGGCAATCCTTGAGCGCACGGCAGTTTCAGAGCGAAGGCGGTTGCAAATGCTCCTGTCAGCAACCGAGCTCGGAGATCGCCGTCCATCACATCTTCTCAGGCAGATGCAAGCCCTTCTCGGCGTTCGAGCCTCATCTTTTGACGACGTGCTACTAAAGGAACTGTTCATTCAGCGTTTCCCACCCATGGTTCAGATGGTTTCGACAACAGCGTCGGAGCTGAATCTGTCCTCTTTGGCCGCCTTCGCCGACAAGGTGTATGGAATAGCGCCTTCTCAGCTACCAGTACCTGATACAAGTTCCGAGAGTCGCACATCTACCACGCTTTCAGTGATGTTGCCTGCCAGTCGGTCGTCAACCCCGTTCCAGGCAAGATGACATTACTGACCTTCGCGCCGACATTCAGCGGCTCACAGATCTCATAGCGAGCAACCTCACCACAACGGCTGAGGACGCTTCAGTGCGACACTTCAGACATGAACAACGCTTCAGCCGATCTCGACCTAATTCGCCAGCGCGTTTCCGGCGTCCGTCTCCAGCGAGCCATTCTTCGGAGTCCCCACCGCCCTGCTGGTACCACCGACGTTTTGGAGAATCTGCGCGTCGTTGCACACGAGCATGTGGCTGGACGGGAAACGGCATCGGGAACCACTAACTGCGACGAGTGACTCCCGCCTGTCTCCTAGTTGCCTGTTTTTTGTTCAATACTCCATCTGCGGGCTTCGGTTTCTGGTAGACAAAGGAGCAGAGGTGAGCGTACTACCCGCTCGTAGCATAGACAAAAACTGTGGGCCAATCATGCAATTACAAGCTGTGAAAGGCTGCAAATTAGACGTATACTACCGCAGGTCCGTCTCACTTAATATTGGACTTAGAAAAACATTCAGGTGGATTTTTCTAGTCTCTTCTGTCAGTCACGCAATACTCGGTGCCGATTTTCTTGCCCACTACGGCCTCCTAGTCGACATGGCAAAGAAACAGATACTAGATTCCACTACTGGATCAAAAGTTTCTAACATGGTTTCCTCCATCGAGCCATTCGCTTTCACGATACGGCGCGCCATTCCAGAGCCCTACGCCGCATTACTTGACGACTTTCCATCTCTTACCATTGCACCTGACTGGACTAAACCTCTATGCCATAACGTCGAACATCACATGATCACTCGAGGCCCACCATGCCATGCATCACCTCGTCGCCTAGCACCCGAGAAATTAACCATAGCCAAAAACGAATTCGAACCTATGCTGGAGATTGGTATTGCTCGTCCTTCATGCAGTGTATGGCCGTCATCTCTACATATGGTACCCAAGAAAAGCGGTGATTGGCGTCCATGTGGAGATTATCGTGCTCTGAACGCAGCCACAATTCCTGGTAGATATCCCCTACCAAACATTCAGGATTTTACGGCCAGTCTTCACGGAGCGAAAATATTTTCCAAGATCGATCTGGCAAAAGCATACCATCAGATTCCCATAGCTCCGGAAGATATTCCCAAAACCGCCATTACAACTCCCTTTGAATTGTTTGAATTTCTCCGAATGCCATTTGGCCTCAAAAATGCTGCTCAGACATTCCAACGATTTATTGACGTAGTCGTCCGTGGGTTACCATTTGTGTTCGCTTACATTTATGACATCCTTGTAGCTAGCTCGTCAAAAGAAATTCATCACGAACACCTCCGTTTGCTTTTTAATCGACTTCAAGAGCATGGTCTTGTGATTAATTTGGAGAAGCGCCAATTCGGTGTGACATCCCTGGAGTTTCATGGACATATTATAAACAGCAATGGCATTGAGCCCCTTCCGGCCAAGGTTCAAGCTATTATAAATTACCCTCGTGCAAACTCAATCCGACAGCTCCGACGGTTTCTCGATGTGGTAAATTTCTACAGGCCTTTCATCCCTTCTTGTGCCACAACGCTTAAACCACTCGAAGACCTTCTTGTTCACGCGAAATCAGCCGCATCAATACCAGCCTGGACAGACGCCACAGAGAAAGCTTTTTCTGACATGAAGGACAAACTGGCTGAAGTAACACTCTTAACACAGCCGAAGCACGATGCCCCCACCAGTGTTATGGTGGATGGTTCTCGTGTCGCAGTTGGAGGAGTTCTTCAGCAGTTCATTAAGGGCTCTTGGAAACCGCTCGGATTTTTCTCGAAGAAGCTGTCCGGACCCGAGACGCGCTATAGTGTTTTTGACCGCGAACGTCTTGCATATTACCTCGCCGTGAAGCACTTTCGCTCTTTTCTAGAAGTACGTCGTTTCACCTTGTTCACCGACCATAAGCCACTGACTTGTGCGCTGAACTCTGGAAGAACGAACTACTCGCCTAGAGAGACCAGGCAGTTGGCTTACCTTGCCGAGTTTTCAATGCAGATTGAGCACGACAAGGACGCGATGAATATTCCGGCCGATGCACTAAGTCGAGTCGAAGGAATAAAACATGCACAGGTGACAAACGAACAGCTGGCATCAGCGCAGTTGGAGGATGAAGAACTTCAGAGCATGCGTACATCGACGAGTTTGCAGTTGGACAATTTACCTCTACCCTGGCTTGCGACATGTCCAGTGGCTCGCCAAGGCTTTTGTACCGCTCACAATGAGGCGAAGAATATTCCAACATTTTCATTCTTTTTCCCATCCTGGTAATAAAGCAACGCAGAAACTCGTCAGTGAACGTTACTTGTGGCCTGGAAGGAAAACAGAGGCTGTGGAAGGAAAACATCGCGCTGCCAATTTGCAGTATGAACCTATACCAACTTGCCCGCCTTTCAACACTTCTGAGATCTGAGAAATTGGGCTCGAGCATGTCTGCCTTGTCAGCGATGCAAAATACAACGACATACCAGAAGACCTTTGAAAAATTCCTACTTCCCGGCGACCGTTTCCTCAAGGTACACATAGACATCGTCGGACCTCTTCCTCCTTCTAAAGGACATCGTTACCTTCTTGCAATCGTCGACAGGTTCACGAGGTGGCCAGAAGCAGCAGCAATCAGCGATATTACAGCCGAAACCATCACTAATGTTTTCGTTAATACCTGGGTATCGCGATTTGGAGTTCCAGAAGAAGAGGTTACCGACCGAGGCAGACAATTTGAATCTGCATTCTTCCACCACCTCTCACGGCTTTTGGGAATGCACCATCAGCGTATAACAGCGTATCATCCTCAAGCAAATGGCCTGGTTGAGCGACTTCACAGGCAATTGAAAGCAGCGCTAATGGCTCATGGTGACACTGAACACTGGATTGAAGCTTTACCTCTGGTACTTCTTGGTATACGAAGACATTTAAAGAAGACCTTTAATGTGCTGCAGCGCAGTTAGTCTACGGCACTTCACTACGGTTGCCTGCTGAGTTCATCTGCCCACAGCCCTCTCAGGAAGACAAGCTAGATACCCCATCTTATCTGAAACGCTTACAAGATGTTTTCAAGGCAATTCGTCCAGTGCACCGCGGAATAAGTCGACACACAAGCCGTTCCTCTTCAAGGATTTACAAACCGCCACTCATGCTTTTCTTCGAACAGACGCAGTTCGCAGATCGCTACAACCACCGTACACTGGACCGCACTTGGTGATCGAGCGACAAGACAACCATGTCACAATTCGTGTGGGCGTCAGAGAAGTGAAAGTGTCCATCGTCAGGCTCCAGCCCGCTTGTGTACAGACCTCCGCGAATGATACCATCTTTCCTGTTTCTACTCTTGGCTCTTCCACTTTCACGAAGCCATTTGCATAACAAAAAAAGCATGTACATTGGTCCGACCAAGACTCCGTCTATACGGCGGGGGGGGGGGGGGGCTGTCGCGTGCTGGCGTACCAGGGCACCGACGACGACGAGGTCAGCGGAGGCGCGTGCAGGGCGAGCACTTGGGCATCAACATAAAAACAGTTGGTTTTCATACGTCGATGTAGCAGCATCGTTCTTCTTGTACCTCTCCGCTACACATCTTTACACGAACAAGCAGTGGACATGAAGCACGAGCGATGTAACTATAGCTGCAGGTTTACAACTCTCATATAACCGCGTGTTTGAATGTGGGCCTTGCATTGGTATCGGGTTAATTACTCGTCATCGCCTACAGGTAGATGTATGAAAACTTGTACTGCTCCGGGACGACGAAACGAGTTCACTTTTGCACGCGCCGACGGCGCTCTTTATCTGATTGGAACTTGTCACTTTTCCTCAGGATAGAAGCGTTTTGCAAGTATTCCGGAAGGCCACACAGCTCCTCGGTGCTCCCAGAGAAAAGCTGAAGAAGTGCAGAATCGGCGCATTTCAAGAAGAGATGCCATCAGTCGTCCGATATCATTTGTTCATAGTGTCACAAGGTAGCAGTGGGTCAGTAGCACAAGCTAGTAGTGGGACCCGCTCTGGAAGAGGGACAACGACGAAGTGCTGAAGGGACAGGCTTCGCTTGTTAAGGAAGAGAGAAGGAATGTAGGAAAGGCAGGTTAAACGCTATATTAAGTGATTACCTGGTACATATGCCAATAAAGACAGTCATAGCGACTGATGCTTCACAGAGTGAAGAAAAATGTGGAATTGGTATTTTCTCCCCTGCTCTTGATTGGTCATTTTCTCTTTGTCTTCCAGATTTTGTGCCCGTATTTGTAGCAGAATTTTTAGCGATCATTCTAGCTCTCCGTAAATTAAAAGCATCAGTATAGTCTGCAGTAATTTTGACGGATTCTCGGTCAGTTTGCTCGTCCCTCACTGCAAATGAGGAATCGCAAGTTCTGAGGGTTTTCAAGTCATTAGTCCCACCGCATATAAATTGGATCAAATTGGTTTGGATTCCAGGACATAAAGGGCTATTCATGAATGAAATGACAGATACGCTAGCAAAGACATCTTTGAATGGCCCGGTTATTCAGGTACTACCGCCATCAACATTCATTATAAGTGCGAGATTAAGGAGGAAACTGTCGTTAGATGAATTTTATGGACCGTCAATAAAGAACACATTAGAATTGCAGCATTTGAATCAATATTGGAATAGTAAAATATGTCAAACAAGAGCAATTGAAGTCGCAATCACTAGGCTACGTTTTCAGACTCCATACCTAATTTTTTATTTACACAGAGCTGCTCTGGCAGCTTCCACTAATTGTTCTTTTTGCGGAGAACATGAATCAAACGAACATTATCTGATTCACTGTAACAGATACTCTACCTTGCGCAAATTGACTTTAGGTACCGTCTTCCGACTCCTTAGATTGGAGTTAAGTGCACCAATTGTACTTTCATTCGGGATTTTGTCTCTGGGATACAGTGACGGAAAGATTGCCGATGCCTTGCAGGAACTTCGTAAAGGTTCGCAGAGATTTAGGCTATAGAATAAATGTTTCCTCTTCTTTTACTACTTTTCAAAATTTCTTTATTCATTCTTATTCAAATTCTCCACTTCGCTGTTTATTTGATTTTCTATTTCCATTCTTAATTTTCTTTTCATCTTACTTCTTTCCAATTAAATAGACAAAAATCTACGCTTTACTTTGACAATTAGATTTTAAAAACTATCCGGTTCTGGGCCAATCCCCCAGCGTGGGTATGTGCCAGAGTTTATAGGATCTACTCTACTCTACTCTACTCTACTCCGGTCCGCCATTGTCTCAGCCACTATTTCTGCTTGTATATATCTGTAAATATACGTTTTCTTGTAACATTATTGGTGGAGTGCGGGGTATTCTCAATATCAGAGACCGCAGAGAGACCCGCTGAGGCTGGGGTATTCTCAATATCAGACTTCCTCGATATAGGTTGTGAGCAACGCCGCGACTCGGTTTTACGTCCCATCATTGACAGTCTGAGTTCCGCAACTCCAAGCACTTCTCTCAACTTGTACTGCCTTCACGACGGTGTCCTGTACCGCCACAATATGCGCCCCCACGGCCCTGAACGCCTTCTCGTCGTGCCTTCCCACTTGCGGGCATACGTTCTCCGCCAGCTCCACGATGAACCTACCGCTGGTCACTTTGGAGTCACACGCACTTACGATCGCGTCCGGCGCCGTTTCTTCTGGCCAGGCCTCTATCGCTCCGTGCAAAAGTACGTCAGCAGCTGCGACCTCTGTCAACGTCGAAAACGACCAACAATACTTCCAGCCGGCCACCTTCAGCCTATTGACATCCCCACCGAAAAATTCTACAGCGTCGGGCTCGACTTCCTCGGACCATTCTTCGCAACTTCTGCATCCGGGAATAAGTGGGTTGCCGTAGCGACGGACGACGCAACACGTTACGCCATTACCCGCGCTCTTGTCACCAGCTGCGCTACTGATGTCGCCGACTTTCTCATTCATGACATCATCTTGCATCACGGTGCTCCTCGACAGCTTCTCACCGACCAAGGCCGATACTTCTTGTCCCGGGTCATCCAGTACATTGTTCGTTCCTGTTCTACGAACCACAAGTTCACAACGGCATACCACCCGCAAACTAACGGGCTTACGGAGCGCCTGAACCGCACTCTCACCGACATGTTGTCGATGTATGCTTCTGCCGACCACCGCGACTGGGACGCAACGTTACCCTACCTCACATTCGCTTACAACTCCTCCAGGCATGACACCACAGGTTATTCCCCGTTTTATCTTCTGTATGGACGTGAGCCATCCCTCCCTCTTGACACGCTGCTTCCCACTGGTTCAAACTCACCTGTCACATACGTTCTTGATGCCATTGCAGGAGCCGACACAGCACGACAGATTGCCCGTGAGCGCCTCACAGCATCTCAGGCCTCTCAAAAAGACCTGTATGATCGCCGACACCGAGATGTCTCATATGAACCCGGTTCACTTGTCCTATTGTGGACCCCATGTCGTCGCATCGGTCTCTCCGAAAAGTTGTTATTTCGCTATGACGGAGCATACAAAGTGCTGCGGAAGGTCACTGACCTCACATATGAAATACAGCGAGTCGCCGATTCAGTGCAGTCAGCGCCACCGCCATCCACTGTTGTGCACGTCGTAAGACTGAAACCGTATGTGCCGTCCACTTCACTACTTCCGTGACCAGCGCTGGGTCGGCGCTTTTACGCCGCGGGGTAGTGTCACAAGGTAGCAGTGGGTCAGTGGCGCAAGGTAGTAGTGGGACCCACTCTGGAAAAGGGACAACGACGAAGCGCGGAAGGGACAGGCTCCGGTCCGCCATTGTCTCAGCCACTATTTCTGCTTGTATATATCTGCAAATTTACGTTTTCTTGTAACAATATTATCCGTGTTTATCTTCACGAGTTATACGAAAATCAAGGTTTTCGGAAATGTACTCAAGAAAGTGCGGCCAGTTATATGCGGCCAGTTGTGTTATATGTGGAGTTCATTTTGACATCTTTAAGATTACCTTTACCTTATTATTCTATTTTTAGGTATTTCAACTGCTTTCACTTGTTTTTTCATTGCAGTGGATGTTCACTTTTATTAGTTGAATTGAATTGAATCTTTATTTTCATGTTTCATACTACATGAAGGATGGCGGGAGTAAAAGCTGCACTAAAGCAGCTTGACTAGCTCCCGCTACCTAAAAATGAATGGGTCAGAAGCACTGGCATACAAATAAGGTAACAAAAGCATACTATACAGAAATATGGTAATGTCAATCAATATGTAAACAGGATACAACAGTTTCCATGAAGAGAAAACAAAACATCAGAAGCTTAAAAAGGCTATGTATACATGTGTTACAAAATGCATAAGAGGACAAACTGATACAAAAGGGTAAACGACATCATGATACAATTTATAAGAACAATGATGCAACATTTTTTGTGGTCATGTTTTCTATATTTACATCAATGCTGCTTAAATAATACAGCATTCTGGGAATAGCATTGCGTACCATTTGGTCACCATATTTTGTGCGTGATCGTGGTATTAACCAGAGGTTATGCTTACGGGTATCATATTTATTCTCCGAAGGCTGTAGGTTGGCTAAATCAGATAGTACAGTTTTTTGCTTCAGCTCTTTTTTTATACTCCTACAAATGTTGTAATTGTAAAGATTTTGAAAACTGATTAGTTTATATTTTTGTTGCATGTATATAACTGAGTGATAAGGTTCTTTCTTAGCGATAATTTTTAGGAATCTATTTTGAAGTCTACTGAGCTTATCAATATTTGTTTGTGTTGTGTCACCCCACACCATAATTTTGCTCAGTATCGCGCGCATATATCAGAAGCTCTTCTGCACTTTTGTCAGTAAAAAAATTGTGTTTTTTATTATGTGCATGTATGTGCCCGAGTGTTATGTTCTGTATTTTTATTCCACTGTTCTTTAAGTTTTTAACTTTCCAGAGAACTTTCGTGTTGTTTAGTGATCATGAACATGTCTATGTTAATCACCTGTTAATCTGTTCATCACTTCTGTTAATCTCCTGAGCTCTCTTCTGGCACATGCTGCATGACTGGAGTGTTTGCAGAATTCATGATTGCAAATTGCATGCATTCAAACGCTCAAAGAATCCGCTCGCGCAGCCCGCGCGAGCGGATCTATACGCCAGAAACGGTCATAATGAGTGACGCTAACATTAATTGCACCATACGTTAGGGCAATAAGGACTCTATTTCGGGGTCATCAGACAGATAGATACTAATCAAAGCATAAAAGTCAGAAAGAAAATTTTACTGCCAGTGCTCGTTCAATTAGAGTATCATACTTTCCAATTTCTCCATTCCAGCGTAATTTATAACAAGATTTCATCAGCACAGCTTCAGATATATCAGGACACGCACTGGATTTCGAAACTTTAGCGCAAAATATATGAAGCTAATAGAAAAAGCCGTAACGCTACACCTTCATGCTAAGGTTGTAAATATTCGCAATCACATAACGCAACTAAACTTCCTCATTAAACTAGATCAGATATGCAGAGTCTTATGTACAGAGTATGGTTAGGGTACCAGTTTATTCGGCTTCGACGAAGTTCGTGGAGAACCGTGTCCAAAATCGGACAGCCTATCGCTTTCCAATAGTACATAGTACTCTGAATCATTAATCAAGGTGCGTTGTTGGGCTAGTTGGTTATGATCCATGAGACTAATCAAACTTCTAACCGAATTTCTTTTCCAAACAACCAAATAGCTTATCAGATACAGCTCCCGCTGCTGGTAGAATTCGAAGTACTATACGTGGTTCAAGCACAGATGGTTCAAGCATTGATGGGACACTTTCCGGGGCCGGCTATTATCTTTAATACTAACCGAATGACAGCGAACCTCGCTGTGGAGGACTGCGAGATTGCGTCCTCTCCGTACAGGATGTTACGCACAGACAATCTATCAACTTGGGGAGCATTCGAAATAGCGATTAGAAAGTGTATGTAAAATGCTTGTAGTTGGATGACCATCCACAACACCAAAGCGTGTGCCACAAAATCACGACCTCAAGAAATTCACTACCACAGGAGGTTGAAGTGCAACGGCCTCCGATGGCTGCATTATTTTACACTGAACACGCGCCTAACTATCTTTGAAAACACACCACCTCCGTGTAAAAACTGTAAGGCTGTAAAACTGTAAGCCTTAGATGCTTTATGAAATGCAAAAATGAACCGTTCGCGGCGTCGGCGTCGCGCGTCGGTGGCGTCAACTTGAGGGATGCAAAAAATTATCACGCGATGATGTCATCACGACATTACAGATCGCTAGACTGTGTGATGCCATCGTTATTCCATCATGATAACGTCATCATATGACATTGTCGCTTGGGCAAACGTGGGTCGATCACGGAGGCAGTGCAAAACCAGGTTAGGTGAAGAAAGCTTGTGGAGGGAGGGGGGGAGGGACACTAGTGGTGCCAAGCGTGGAGGAAGAGCGGAGCTGGGCGACCTTCTTCGCTTCTCTTTATTTTTCTCGCTCTTTCTTCCTCGCTTCCTTTCTTTTTCTCTTAGTTCTCTGTGTTTTCTATTCATTTTTTCTCGCTGTTTATTTCTATTTGTTTCATTCTCTTCTTATGTATTTCATTTCTCTTCCTTGACTTTCTTTTTCCCTCTTTCTATTTCTCGCTTTCGCTCTCTTTCATTTTTCTTTCTTTGACTCTATATTTCTCTCTTGCCTTCTATTTCTTCCATTTCTTTCTATTTCTCTTTCTTTCTATGCTATGCTGTACTCTCTCCCCCTCCTCCTTTCTCTCCCTCAATGCTTCACTTCTCTTTCCCACCCACTTGCTGTACTATACTATACCGTACTCTAAAAGACTATGCTACGCTTTCCTAGCGTGCGTGGATAGCTGAGTGGCTACGAAGCTCGCCTTTGGGTCGTGGGTGTGCGGGTTCGAATCCCGCCTGGCAAAGAACTTTTTTTCGCCTAGAATGTTTCTCTTTTTTTATATCTCTGTCTTTCTTTCTCTATTTTTCTCTGTGTACGCGTGCTCTCGCCCATCAGAGATATTGCATCCCACGCCGGACAACACGGCGCAAGTGCCCTGGAATCGAAGCAGAACATGAAGAACACGCCGAAGAGGAAGAAAGGACCCGTGCTGGTTCATGATGACGGTCTTCTCTCGACGAATAACGGTATAACGAAAAGCTTAACAGCTCTGCTGTAAAAGAAAGACATGACTTTCCCTTTCGAATCGTGTTACGGGAATACATAAGAGACCCTGTAAGATATATTAGCTGTAGATATCAAGTTACCGGTGGATAATTGGGCAAATTTTTTGCACGATTGTTAATCGTTTAGCTCGCGTCGCTTCATCGTTGTCATCTGTGATACATGTATTTTATTTTTGCAACTAATACATTTTTAGGTTCCAGAATACCCCAAAATTCTTGGAGGGTCCTTGAGCTTCGCGTTGAAGATTTGAACGCAATAGCGTTGTGGGACCCGGTTGGCACAGATTTCTCATTGGATAGCCTGGCTTCGGTTTTTTCCCGGTAGACACCTAAACTATGATGCGACAAAGGAAACGTACTCCATGTAACAATGGCTGTTTTAAACTCTGTTAGAATGCCTAGTGCAGGTATAGCTGCCAAGTCCCTACTACGTCATAACTTAAGCTTTTGCAAAGTAGCGAAGCACACACTAAGTTCTTCTAAGGCAACAGATGCACCTATGCAGCTAAAAACGTTCCTGACGTCTTGACTGATGATGATTATCAATCATGACTTGGCGGTTTTAATAGGCGGGCCTTCAAAACCATTCACTCGTTGTTGCGATTCATGTGATGTGGTGACTTGTATGGTTCTACGCTTCTGTCACTAATATCGCATCTGTTAGCGTGAATCCTTGCACTACATAAGACATCTCGGTATCGATTCTTTCCGAAGCATTTTCATGTACTGGCACGCCTATGCTGTAGAACAACTGACAGCCACGCAGAATATCGTAGTGAGGTTCAATATCTAACCCCTGATTTTGTTACAGCGGTCATGATACGGTCACCCAACAATCTGCGGTTTTCAGCGAAGAATAGAGGTAGAGGATCTATTGTACCTATACATATATGAAAAATCCACTGTACATTATTATTTCAGTAAAAATAACCCCCGCCTAACACTGGTGACCACCATTTTGCCATGGCGTGTTTGACTCATTTGCTTCATGGAGCGGAGTCGTCATGTTCTATCAAAGTTTCAGCCGCTCTAAATCGTTCACTTTCAATTCCAAGCTGAAGAAACGTCAAACGGCACGATTATACGCGCAGCTCACCGGGGAACAATATTGTTCGCCGGAATGCAGACGCTCGCACAGCGAGCAGCTTGTTACGTCACGACTAGCGAGCGTGCCGGTGTTGCCCGACTCTCAGGCAACTTGTGTCTTTACAAAAACGTTCAGTTAAAAATTTAGTGCTCAACCAAATGCGCTAAAACTTCACCAGCTTGTTTGTTAACGGGCACGGATTAACCCGCGTAGCTATGATTCAAAATGGTGTCTCATGGCCTTTTAAGTCGAAAGCTTATGTTTCACGGTCATGTAGGGTACTAATATACGGTCAAAAAAAGCGAGCGCGCCAGCTGCGCGTGCATTTCGTCCACTTCGTCCTTGCACCATTCGTGTGAGCAGCAGAGGAACAAATCCGTGAAGAGGGCTAGGCAAATGCTCCGCAGCGACCCTGAGGCGATGGTCCTGCGTAGCATCCACGGTCTAGACGCGGGAGATTCGCCAGCCGTATTCGTTGCTAGTCGGGGCCGCATCCGAATTGGCTGCTTCAGCTCGCTAGGATGAGGGTTCGTGAGCTGCTGTCGTTTATCAATAACTCGAATACACGGTGCCTGTGAGTCGTAGCCTGGGATAAGATATTCATGCTACATCGCTAATAGTCCTAGTAGGCTCTCCGCTTCGCATTATTACAATGCGAAGCATCCCCCCTCATGCCGTTATTTTAGATGCGAAGCAGCTTTTGCGCTGGGCTTTGTCCGTAGAACCATTGACGACCGTCCGCTTTCTAAAACCTACCATAGCCATCTGTAATATATTGAACGCGCGCTCGCGTCAAGGAGAAGTCTTCTTCGTCTCGTTCTTCGACCGCCTTGATGATGATACTTGCAGAGCACTTTAGGGGCCCGGGCTGCCGTATGCTGGTACGCGCTAGCGCATTCGGGCCTGTGTAAGGGGCTGGGTAAGACGCTGTGGCCTCTCCCCCTTACACTCTCTCTGCAATCATGCCATTGCGTCGGCAAACGAGATTCTGCAGACCCGCGATGAACCAACGCATTGTATCCTAGTCAGAACGCGCTGGCACGCGCTAGCGTGTTAGGGCCTGTGTAAGGGGCTGGGTATGGCGCTGTGGCTTCTCCCCCTTACGATCTCTCAGCAATCACGTGATCGCGTGGGGGAACGAGATTGTGCAGACGCGCGATGAACCCGCGTGGCGTGCTCTAATAAGAATTTAGGACGAGTAACAGCAACAGCAACTACATTGAATTCATGGTGTGCTCCACATGCAAGGACGCGTTAACATCGGGCAAGGTGCCCGTGATGAACGGAACTTTACGTCGACCCATGCGCTCCTTCGCATCCCCACATGGTTCTATTTAGTGGGGGATGGTGAAATTTTTATTTGGAGCCAATGCGATTATTCACACGCGAACTACGCACATGACGCCAACACTGAATTTCTGAGAAACGAGATATGAAATGCTATCGCGTTAAAATTGGAACCTCGCGCAACGATGCGCCTACCTCCAGGAACCACCCTAACTTACAGAAGTCACGGCACCTCTAGGACTAATATTACGCGTACGTAAACTATCGCCGCGTTGAGCATCCTGGAATTCAAGCATTACACATTCACAGAGATATCAGCTTTTCAAACAGGGTTGTGTGTTGCGAAAAAACATTTATTTCGCAGTTTAAAAAATGAACATCTTTATTGAGGACACCTGTGGATTACTCGGGAAGTCATCCCACTGAATCTAATGACAATGTGACGATATTACAGGGCAGGATATTGTGCCGCTAGAATCTTTGCCTTTATTTACATGACAGAATGCTTTAACGACGCTTAAAATATTCCTATGGGCGGAGACTTAGCCTAAGGCCCCACTGGGCATAGGCGTCCGTTCAACGTGGTCCATCAGCGCTTCCTGGTCGTCTAGGTCAGAGCTTGGCCGTCTAGGTCAGAGCTGGAAGGTCGTGCGTCCCACTGCTCCAACCTGTGTGTTCGTGTCATTGTGTAGCCCCTACACCTCTAAGGGGTGTGGGGGGCTACATTGCGCAGCGCCAGGTAATGCGGTAAGATGTAAGACTCCGACCGAACCGTGGGCAGGAACCTCGGCAGCACGTCGGGATTGTGGCGTGCAGTGTTCTTATGTGAGGTTAAGCCCTTGTTTGAACTTTCCTCCAACTGAGGGTCGTCTATCCTTATAGATGTTTATGGAGAGGGGTGTATATTTGTTGCGTAATACCATGAAGGCGACAATGTCCCTTGCGATCGTAGGGCTGAAAATCTGATAAGGCGTTGCGATTTTGAAGTCTCCTGAAGTGGCCAGTGTCGGTTCTCGGAAAGTTAGTGCGCGAGCCGCGATGCTCTCCCTGTCATTTCCCTTCAACCCGTGGTTTGTAGGGCACCAGAAGATCATGTCATGAAAGTTCTTATGAGAGAAGCGCAGACGAGGAGGGCGTACTTTTTCTTCTACAAAACCTGAATTTGAAAAAAAAGTAAGTCAGCTGCGCCTTTAATAATTAATACACCGTTACTTAGTTCACAAACAGCATGCGTATCTAACCACATGCGTGAGGTGTTTGTATTATTTATCGAAATTCCACTTTTACCAGATTACTGCCCCGGTAGAAGGAATATGCTAATACACATAACCCGCAGCCTCATTAATCATTTGATCTTGGAAAGTATTGCAAAGTATTAACATTATATTTCCTAGAAAGATCCTAAAATTTAATGACGAAATGTATAGTCAATGAATAATCAATAGTAATTGATCAGGTCAATCAGTTAAGAAAGGGAAAATAGACAACCACCCGTTTGTAGCACGAAGCCACAAGGAAATCCGTACGGATTTCTCAGAAATAAAGCCTCCTAGTTGCCAAAAATTCGTCCTGGTCCGGGGATCGAACCCGGGACCAACGCCTATCCGGGGCGGTCGCTCTACCAATTGAGCTAACCAGGAATCTAGCAATTGGCAGCGCGAGGGCGAATCCATCAACAACTCAAAGCAACTGGACACATATTGCAAATCAGTTCTGCGGAAACCCGCAAGGTGGCGGAAGGGTTAAGAAACCTTTCGGGTTTCCGCAGAACTGATTTGCAGGTCAATCAGTTATAAGAGCCACGTGAAATAATCGAAAACATAGCTAACTATAAGGTATATGATGATCATGTGGAAGCTATAGTTCTAGATTTCTTAAGATGTTTCCAATTTCAGGCTAAGTTTGGCAAACGACAATGATAGCTCCCAAGGACTTCATATTCATTTCAGAATACCGTAGAAGTCAGTTCTTTGTCCCCGGTATTTCTTACACACATTATTGAGCTGCAGTTCTCCATTGCAAGCTCTGTTCAGGCACCACTCCTTTCGGATACCTGAGTCGCATATGCAGTCCTACGCAACACATGTAATTACACATAACTTTACATTTCATATGAGCGAACCTTATGTTCGTGTAACACGTGAGGAATATTCACAAATCTGTCGAAAACTCATTGGATTTCTCCCAACAATATGAGGGTACCCTGTGTAACAGGGTACCCTCATAAACGGTACCCTCATTCTATAAACATGCTCAAGCAGTCAACAGAGATGTTTCAATATTGACATTTGGCATAACATTGAAGGACCGCTGACATCGAAAGTGTTAACTCGAGAGGTTTGATTGTCCTGCATACGTAGGTACTTCTTGCCGACTATTTGTCGCCAATGTAACCATGAACACATATTATTTTGTTTCCGAATAAGCGTGACACTCCTCTGTGGCCTTAAGCGAGTAACGCGACTACTGCCAATGTCATGGACGAGTTCGGGGGTCTGCACAGTCCCAGGACTGCCGCACGACGGAAGTAATTATTCCTGCCCCCCCCCTCCTCATGTTGCCAGGCTCCTCTCGAGGTAGTTGTGCCTGCTTGCACCAGTGACATTTTAGTGTGGTGGCAAAGGCAATTGAGCGAATCTATCTATCTATCTATCTATCTATCTATCTATCTATCTATCTATCTATCTATCTATCTATCTATCTATCTATCTATCTATCTATCTATCTATCTATCTATCTATCTCCTACGTCTCGGTGCGGTCGTGGTCGCCTCCTTAACTTGGTATGGACCGAAATTGGCATAGGGGGCATCAGGGTATGAAGAACATGACTGCCTCGTCGTGGCATGAATCACGTGAAAATTCTGTCCTATACGTCATGAAACCCTTTCATTCAGTCACGTGTAGCACATACCCGTATAGCACGGACCACGGTATGCGGGTATCAGCCACAGATGATTTACAGGTTATATCTCCCTACTGAAACGTTCCGTATGAAATCTTACGGAAAAAATAAGGACTCCGTACAGTTTCCTTATGAAATATACGGAAGAAATACGGACTTATGTGGAAGCATACGGAAGTTGTATGGTATATACGGAAAATTTCTGAAGGAAAATATGGAAGGATACGGAAAGCTACTTAAGGAGAATATGGAAGGATACGGAAGTTGTATGGCATATAAGGAAAGTTCCTTATGAGAAATATGGAAGGATACGGAAATCATGTAGTATATACGGAAAGCTCCTTATGGAAAATATGGAAAGTAAAAATTTTATGGAGTATACGGAAACTGCCTTAAGGGAATTATACGGAGCATGCGGAAACTTCCTTACGGAAATATGGCAAAATAAGGAGTGCATGCAGACTTACACGAACTGTTTGGAAACGTACGGATTTTGTAAGGCGCATACGGTAAATGGCTTTGAGTAACCGGAAAGCGCATGAACATCCGTGGTAACTAGGTTTATGGCGCGTGCAGAATCTTTGTGTGTAACTTTGTAGATAGAATCTCATGAACATGATTCGCATGCATAAATGACAGCGACATTATCATGTAGAGCCTATACTAGCAGGCTGAGTCACTGATCCATTATGTTTGTGATTCAATGCGGAATATGCGTTTAAATTTCCCTAGCTGAAGGTACAACTCCAAGACAAAATAACTCCTTCGATTAAAAATATGCAAAGCATAAACAGTGCAATCTTTCTGAATGTTGTCATGGTGGTTTACAGAATTTTACACAAAGAAATTGACACATGTTCAATGCAATTATTTATTGTGAGCACCACTCAAAATGAAACAATGAAAGAGTGAAAATTTTTATGAGACAATTGGACACAACAAGCATCAGAAACATGTCTTACATTCAAACCTTACAAAATATATAATGAAGGCAACTCTTGCATAGAGCACTTGGTGGGAAGTACCATCACACGAGGGTCAAACAGCACACCCTTCAGTACAGTCTGAAACTTACATGTCTTTAAGCACAAGAAATTATGTGACAAATATTCCTAAACAAAACTTTTTCTTTTCTTTTAACCTGCCATATAAAAAGTGTCATTGGCTGACCTTTTATATGCTATGCATTTCTGAACCAATGGTGCATAACATTCCATTGTATCTGTGTAGTGTACATATCTTCTACACTTCCTACACTTTCTTTTTCATCCGCGTCAGCTTTCAGTCACCATTGATAGTCCTTTATTTTTAGGCACGGCGCCTATAGAATTTGTGAACTCAATAAAAATTTTAGGTGTGCTGTTTCAAAAAAATATGTCCTGGGACGATCATTTTGACCACGTTCAATCTCATGTGGCTAAAAGTGTGGGTGCTATTGCAAAATTTCGACACATTCTGCCTGCATCGATAAAACTTAAGCTCTACAACACGCTTTTTTTATCCCAAATAAATTATTGTTTTTTAGTGTGGGGAAATTCCACACAAAGAAATAACCATAGAATATTTATGTTACAAAAAAGAGCTCTTCGGTCTATAGCTAACGTTGAACATCGTGCGCATACAAAGGAATTGTTTCATCGTTTTAACGTTGTACCCATAGAAAAATATTATGATTGGAAACTAGCTATCAAATATAAAAAGTCAGTTTATAAAAATCAACATGACCTTCTAAATCTCGCTAACCTGAGAGGAAATGCTCCTTTCTATTCTCTCCGCAAACAAGACTTCTGGAACATCCCCTTTTGCCGAACAGAATACGGACGACAGATGTTGCAGTATTGTTTGCCTCACTTACTAAACACATTCCTCAGTAGCGAAATAGAATTAGAGACACGTAGTATAAGTGACATTAAAAAACACTTCCTGTAACTAATCCCCGTAAAAAAAATTTGCTGTACTGTATGAAGAGAGATGTATTTTCATTGTTTTTTGTTTGTTTGATGTTTGCCTGTTGTTATGGATTAATTATTGTGTTAAATAATTATCTTTAGCTGTTGACGATCTGTACATATATGCATCGACACATACTCTTTATCTTTGTAGTCGTAAAATATTGTAGAAACAAGGTTTAAAGTGTCACGTTAACCACTTTTTCCTCCTTTTTCTTTTTTTTTTCTCATGTAACGCGTTGGTTTGATTTTGTGATAGTATTTTTTCGTGTATGTAACGCGCTAGTTTGTTCTTTGATTGCATTTTGACATCCTTGTGTGTCCCTACTGTATGCCCTGTATATGGGGGCTTGGGCTTTCCTCAAGCGAATTGTATCGCTTTTTGCCCAAGCTTGCCCACATCTCCAGGATGTAAGTAAAACTGATTTGATTTGATTTGATTTGAAAGGCTCTTCATCACTCTATGGTCAACCACATGAGACCTATCACACATCACTGCACACAGGCACTACAGTGGATATGCAAGAAACATGTAACTAAAGAGATGGCACATTTGCCTAACGAAAATCTTATGTATCGCTTAAATAGGGGGCGACCGTATAAAAGGACAGCTTGATTCCTGTTTCGTAATGTTATTTGTTGTGTCTCGATGGCTCTTTGCTTCTTCAAAGAATCAGCACTGCTTTATGATGTAGTCAATGATGGAATAGTTCTTGTAAACAAGTACATTGAAGGTGACGTCAGCGATGGCCTTAAGAATGTGACCGACTGTCAGCTTCAGGCATTTGGTCATCAAGCCGCCAGCATAACACTGTCCTGGATGTAAATGAGTACGGTTTCGTTACGGCTTGTGCACAGCACACAAATGTTTCTTCTGGGTGACTCGGAGTGCAATCAGCTTTCCAAAAAGGTTTTTATGTTTGTTGGCTTATATCCCAACTGATAAAACCCTTCTCGTGTGCATCGAGCCACACATGGGCTGGTCCTCTGAGGCAGTAACCGGAATTAGCAAGATTGTTCCTTCTGACGCGCTTGTAGTCAGTAAGCCAATTTCCAACGTGCATGTTATCGGTTCCACAGAAACTACCAGGGTCTTGAAAATCAGTCCCAAAAACGTGGCTGGGCTGAGTTGACGTAACTGAGGCTGGATCAGCAGGCCTGCCAGTCGACATAATGGGATGGCCAACAAAACGTGAACTGCAAAGTTTCATCGTGTGCTTCAGACATACCCCAGGCCTCCAACAAAGATGTACGGAGAGACGGCAGAGAATAGATGTCCTTACAATGTTTACATGAGCACAGCGATTGTGGTCACAGCAAAGATTGCAAAACAGGAACCAAGCCGTATTCTTTTCTTCGTCCTCTAGATAAGCAGCACATAATATATTATATTATTAAAAAACTAAGTGCAGTGCGCGTCTACAGAGCACTGCGGGCATATTTCAGGGTGTTCAGACGAAAGCACATCTCTAAGGTGGCAAAGTCTAAAATTATAACCAGTTGCAACAAAGAAAATTTGCATAAAAGATTCTAAAATCGTAGCAGATAGTGACAAACAATATCACTACTACGACAAACTGCGGAAAAAACTCAGTCCTTCTGAACAATATCACCATTTTAAAGAGCAGTGATGCCATGGCACCCAAGCAACAGCTTTTGACCACACCAGGCATTGGGTAGGTCCCCTTTCTGAAGGGGTGTTCATCTGTTTATCACCATGACTCCTTCACATGTGTTTAGGTCGCTTATACAGTTTCTTTTTATCGCTTTAGCATATGAATGCGACATCATAGTAAGTTGTATGAAATGGTTTGATGCCTTCACACCAAGCAAAAATATGGCTTGCAGTAGGCATGCTCTAGCGAAAACTTTACAGGACGATGCAACCCTAGTAAGAGAAGGGTGCAAGTGTGCAGACATGAAGCAGAGCTGCTGGACACAGCTGTGCAGCCAAGGTCTTGCATGAAGGAGGAGTGAACACCTACCAGGATGAGAACAAAACTTCAGGCCCAAGCAGAGCAACCCTGGCAGGCCATCAGGACAGCTTTAAGCTGATGATGAAGGAGGTCATCCATTTTCCGATGAGTGGTATACTAGTGTGGACATTGCAGACGCCAAGCAGGCATGGCAGTTCATGGGAGAGGTCACAATTGAATTGCCAGCCATAAATGGTAGCAACAATGCTGGAACATCTAAATGCGAGGTCCTGACACTGATAAATGCAGAAGTTACAATGGGTGCTTAATGTCTGCGAGACGAAGTGATCTAGGCCAGCAGCTATCAGAGTCTGCACTCGTACGTACTCACATCTCAAATGGTGGCAGCAGGCCAACAATGTTAATGCGAATCTGACTGGGAGCACAAAAGGATTGAATTGGTGACATCATAAGTTGTGTACTTTTGGAGCACTGAGAGTGAAGGAACTTTTAAGCCCAGAGCCACACATCCGAGCTTCTACTTCAGAAAATAAGCAGGAAGTAACTAGATTCTAGGCCATACTATTTTTGGAGTGATTTGTGCTGTGAAACTGCCCAAAAAGACTTTACAGCAGAGTCAGAATAGAACCGATGGGCGCATTCAAAACCCTGATACATTGCACGGTATGATGCCCGAACAAAAAAAATTACAGCGACCTTCATGCATTCACCTAAGCGGACTTGAAGGTGAATGCCATCATATTTTTCTTCGCTGTCAATGTATACTAGAGCAGACAACTCGAGGCGTAGCTCACATGCCACAGCCAAGTGGCATCTTTATTTTCTTCTCTTTAGGCCACGCACTCTCCAGTTTTGTGCACTGCCCAAAGAGTGTGATACAATGGCATCATGTGGCATTACGTCTCATAACGTCGCATCAGAATTTATGACATCACAATGACTTTACAAATTTTTAAGACCTGCGGCGTCATGATGAAGTCATGTGTTGACGTCACCACACGATGAAGATTTTTACATCACTCGTGTTGTCACAGACACTGCGGGACAGTCGCTGCCAACAGACAAATTTCCTGTTTGATGAGGCATCCAGGGCTTTCACCTTAATAAAGGGTCATGCCAGGCTGTGCTAGTGATGCGGTACAGGAGTGGACATCCCAAAGCTTGATGCCTGAAAGCTGCACTATTGCCATTCAGCTGTCAACTGCAGCCATGTGTTGACATGAGAGGAGATCTGTGACCGCATTGACTGGACGTTAAATTTACTGAATGTCCACCAAGAACATGGAAATAAAGTTGAGGTGCCATGTTTCGATTACCACAAAAAGCAAACATTAACAGCCTGTGATCCACGAACACATGAGAAAGCTTGTGCCCTCTAGTATATGCCAAAAATACAGAACACTCGAGCATACACTTTGCAGCAGCTCACAACTGCACATGCCCGTAGCATGTTTTTTTCAGGCTTCAGCTTTGAGAGAAAAACCAAGTGGAAACCAGGAGTTCTGCTGGAACTGCTGTAAAAACCTAGGTGTATCAATAGTGAGGTGCATTCGTGCAATTAGCAGCAGATGCTCATGAGTGGCATCAGCCAAGACGTTTTCAGCAGCTTAGAGCCTTTTATTATTGGACATCCAAGACAATGACAGGGCAGAGCTTTAGTGGTCCTGGGAAGACCTGGAGAAGGAAAGGTGACAGAAGTTGAGCAGTCCAAGGAAGTCATGGAGCTTTCAAGGTGATACCGTGTAAAGGAACGCCTGCAAGGTTTGAACTTTTCCACTAGCCTGATTTCCACTGCAGTCACATGGGGTACGGAACTGACAGTTGACCTCACTGAAAGATCTTTTCAACGTCTGAGCCACATTTGTCAACCTAAATTGCATACAGATGTGCCAAAAAAGCCTGTATGGTGTCAAACTTGCAGTTTGGGACGTCTGTTTGCTTGACAGGGTTTGAAGGCTGACCTTAGCAAAGTCTAAATTGGTCAATGTTTCCACTCCAGCCAAGTTGGTAGTGAAGCTATGATTGTAAGGGACACTTGCACACATTGAACACACCATAGTGTGCCTGAAGAGGATTGAGGCGTGCTGATGGAGACAAACAGACACAGAGAGAACAGTTGAACCTTGGATACACTTTGCTGTTAGGACAGTGACATATAGGCAACTCAGTGTTCCTGTCTAGCTCAGTTTGATGTCACGACCATCAAAGCAAAGGATTATTGCTCCAAAACTTGGCCGCAGAACTCCTACCTGATGAGTGAATGTGATGGCATGATGGGTGAATGTGAATGGCAAAGTGCAATACAAATGAAGATGTTAAAAAGGCACTAGAGGCAAACAACTATCCATGCTAAAGTGAAAGGTTAATGTCCAAGAATATCTAAAACATTATGAAGAATGGTGCATTAGTAATCGAGAAATGAAGTGAATGTAGCACACGATATGCGCCACCAGTGGAACGTACTAGACAAGACTGGTGACGTAGCAGGCTCTCAATATAATTGATCAGAAGTAGTAAGACTGCCTACAAAAAAAAACAAAAAGATAGCAAAAGAAAAGCTCACAAAAAAAAGATTCCAAGATGGTATAAAATGCTAGATGTGCATTCTTTTGTTAGATTCAAAGGAAACAACTCCTAGTGCCATTACCCCTCAACACACGGGTGACAAAAACAAAAAGGTTTCATTTTTGCCAACCTCTGCACGCTGGTGCGCCATCGTCTAAAGACCAACTTCGTTATTCGTTGCTGCTAAGTGTGCTTTGCTGGCTCGTGAAAGTCCATCCAATGGCAACCTAGAGGTTATGCCGCATCCATGCAATGTCATAGGCTGCTCAAATTTCGCATCCAACTTGACCAAGAGCAGCCGCAGCAATGAAATTGGCAAGACCTTATTTACCAATGGGTGCCATGGAAGGAGCCTCTATACTCAAAGTAACTGAGTGTTGCACTCCGTCAATGCGATGAACAACTGAAAAGCCTACTTCTGTGCTTGCTAATTTTCACGCAGATTACGAAACTAACCACAACACAAGCAAGTTGTGCAATTAATCCTTTAAAGCACTTCTTTTCCATAGTGCTGTTCCGCTGGTCATATGTGAGAATGCTGCATGTCCATACAAGAAAATGGAAGAACTAAAATATTGGTTTCAAGATTAAAAATTGGTGAAGATTACACTAAGCTGCACAAGGCTTAAAATGACGAAATTGGACAATTCTGATGGCTAATCTGGTTGTTTCTAGGTTGTTTCTAGGCCTTAGCTAGGTGATGCAGGTTCTAGGCTGCTACTAAGTTGTTGCAAGGCTTTGGCTGGGTGATGCTAGGTTGTTTCTACATGGATTGTCAGCGCAGAGAGGTTCTAGTTAAACCACAGGCAGTACCAGACACGACACGGATGTCCAAACTTCAAAGACAGAATAATTTCCAGTGCAAGAGTGCTAAAGGGACACTACAGGAAAAATACAGTTGAAACCCGCAATAACGAAATCGGCGGGGAAAGCAAAAAAATTCGCTCTTGCGGGAATTTTGTTGGCATGAGAATGCGGCAGAAAAGACAGGGAATTGCCTAAAAACACATTTTATTGCCAAAAAGTCAATTCGCTTACTTTTCCAACCCTTTCTGCTGTTCACAAAACTACGCGAACACCGCTTTGTCCATGTCCGGGAACACTGCAGCCGTCACGGTTTTGTTTCTTGCTCCCACGCCGTTTTGAAGCTCACCAAGAATGGAGGCCTTGTTCCTCCATTCTTGGTGAACTGCGTGAGCTGCTGGAGCATCACGAGCCTCTCTACAACCTGGTTCGGCACCCCTTTTGCTCCCGTGATTGTCTTCAGCAGCCTTCCATTGCCACTCTCGAACACAAAGGCCGAATGTGCCCATAGTGGCCCGAACCTTTCCACAGAAGACGCAAGGTGCAGCAATTGATGCAGGTTGAACGTCATCATGCGTGAACTGTAGAGGGTCTTTGTCCGAGAGACAAACTCTTGCAGCAGACGACCTGCATAATAAATATTCAGTACTAAATGAATGCTGTGGTTCTGAATGGAACCGAATACTTCAAGAGGCCTAGTGTGATGACACAACGGGCAATGCTAAAACTAAAAAAATATAAATTAAGATATTAAACTAATATCAGATAGTGCATTTCAGTAATGCCACTTACTTTGGCATTTGTACTTCTTCATGGTAAAAGAGTGCAGTAAATGAAAACAGGGGCGGAACACACGCCATGTACAAAGCACCAAGCTTTTATGAGGCAGTGAATATATCAAGTCGTCTTAATTTTAGAAGCACTGTGGTAAAAACCTAGTCCTAACAGGAACTGAAACCAAAGGCTGCACGGAAACATCTAGGACTGGAACATGAAACTTCAGCACAACTTGTTCCAAGGCCATAAAGTCCACAAGTTTTTACAAGGACATACAACTTTTAACCTGTTCACTTCCATTACCACCATTAAACAGGGTGCAACGCAAGAGGCCAACGTGTCAGTGACCGGCACTGCACTGGCCATAAAGCACTTGTTTTTGGTGGTGGCGGCAACATACAACCGGTTTTCTTTTTCTGTTGTTTTCTTGACCTCAGATGTATACAGCCACATTTATTAAAGAAATCTACTGTAAATAAAATGTTATCTGAGCCCCGCCACTTTCTCTCATTGTAAACATTGCGGTGTGGAGTGGTCTAGGCTTATCAAAGGAGACAATTCTTCAGATTTTTTTTTTACAGCAGTGCTGAAAGTGACCATGTTGACGACAACAATCTTTCACAAGAACTAAAGGGTTAAGAAAGCACCAACAGTGACAGGGACAATACAGATAATGCTAAGAAGCAAGCTGCACTTCACATCACCTCCTGCTCTGAAGGGACCCTGAAACGGTTTTAATGATTTAGCATAAATGCTTTGAACCCGTAAAGCAAGTCCTAAGAGTCATTTGCAGACAGGTGCTCTTTGGATAACTGTGTAATTTGTTTCAAGACTTTAAACGTGTAAATCATTACTGATTGCAGTGGCTCAGCCGAATGAGTTTTCAGCTTCTTGCATACACCTTACGTAGCTTTTTTCCACATTACATAGCACTGGCGACTGATCTGACTGGCCATGTCCACAGTCTGTGTCAGTGAACTTCTGGTGGGCAGTGAGCTTCATCTGCCTGTGTTCCTGTGTTACAAAGTGCCTTTTAGGTTGACGTGAGCGGTAAAATGGTGTTTATCTCCAGGTTTTTTCATTAGGCATCCTTAAATTGATAGTTTACTCATATAGGAAAAGTCATTTTTTCTAAAGCACACCTTTAAGGTATATCGCCACCTTTGAAGACGATATTTTTTTTCGTTCGAAAAAAAAAGCAAACTCCATTTTTTAATATATTAAAATATACAGACATTCAGAATTGTTCTGCAGCAAAAATGACATCTCTATCTGTTACCGTTCGACAGTTATGTTGGTTTTTACAACTACCGGTAGACCTCTCTGAAACTGGCACCGATAATTTGTGAAAACAAAACCTACATTTTTATCAGTAACACAAACTTATACTTGTGCCCAAACTCGCAGGATACATTTAGATTGGTTTGTGGTGAAGTATTCTAAAGTTTAATGAGATTGAGTAATGGTAATTGCGGCCTTTTTTTGTTCTAATCGCACTAATTGCCATGTCGGGGCACAATGTGACACAATGTTTACATTGCACCGACGTGTTGTACTACCATTTTCGAAAGCTATTTTTCGTCAGTTCACCTAGATTGTTATCTTACCAATGAAAACAAGATATGGCTAAGTTCCGAGTTAAACAAAGGCTGAAACGCAAAGTGTAAAAAGTTGATGCACCTGCAATCAAGTAAAAGCTCTGGGCACAGGTCAATACAAGCACAGGTGAGGTTTTTATAAAGACATGCTGCATGAAGAGAAGACTGTGTAGGCAGACATCTGTTTAGATGATATGTTTTGATGAATTATGCCTGCGCAAAAACCCAAAACATGAATGAATGCTTCAGTGGGATGCTTTGGCAGCGTTTCCCTAAAAATGTCGATCTAGGCCCGCGCACTGTTTTCTTTGGAGTGTAGGATTGAACATGTCAGTTCAGTAATGGAAATAGTGACACGCTGGATATCTTGAGGCAGACTGACATCGATCCTGGCTACTACAGCACAGTAGCTTGCCTCGGCAGGCACTGAACTCGCTCAAAGAATGCCAGCGGCCAGTCAACGGCTGACGAAAAACAAGCTTTAAAAAACTAGGAGCCGATGAACCACCAAACGGGGAACTCGTGGCAGCTGAGGAAGGTCCCAGCGATGAGCCTAGTGGCTTTTTAGTGGCTTTTTTTTTCTCACAACCTTCCAATGAAGTATATAACACGTTAGGTAAACTCCTTTCTTGTTTTTCTCAAAACTTCATTTTTAGTTGTTTATTGTTGCGCCAAAAGTCGTAACTTTTGAATGATCCAACATTTCTCAATCAAACATCCCATGCTTCTTTATGGAACAATAATCTATGCAATGAACTTGAATAATTGTGAACTACCAATAACTTTTGACGTTATAAGGTTTTGACTGAAATGCAACCACCTGAAATCACCCAATTTTGGGTTTTTGGCCATACTATACTTAATATTGATGACAGCGCAAAGATTCTAGTTCATTGCGTAGCCTGATTGTACAGCTACATCACTGCCAAGCAATTTCCATTTTGTTTCAGAGGATCGGTATTTATTACCATTCTCGTGACGGGCATATTTTGGGTAATTTCCGCAATTAAATTGTGATTAGTTGCACTTTTCTGGCCTAACATGCTTTTTTAAAACAGCCCTTTTTAGCCCTTTTTAAGGGCTTTTTAAAACAGCCCTTTTTAAGGCTTACACAAAGCCATCAGTATAGGATCAAAATAAAAAAATATTTCTAACAAGGTGGCAACATACCTTAAGTAATGCAGCATAAATTTTTTTAGGAGGCAAATGTTCTTTACTGTGAAGTGGGGGGCTGCACAAGTGAGTGTGTAACATACGTTGGTTACTGCTAGTTGTCCCATGGCCAATAGAAACTTTGGCATCGGCACATGCCTCTGTGTGCCATAACCAGCTCATATCACAGCTGCCATATTGTTTCATTTGTCTCCGCAGTGAGTGTTCATGCACTCATCACCACCACCAAAATTTTGGTGCATGTGGTCATAAGCCTGGTCAGTGGCAATTGCCATGACGTGGTGCTAGTTTCTAATACTTTTGGTGGGCATGTTGACGTGAGACCAATACTGATCATAATTGTTGTGCTACTGTTAATACTAGTCAAGTTATAGCATTATTAATTTCACTGTGATTATCAGGCAGAGAACTCCTCATTAAAGCAGGTAACAAAGAAACATATGGCTGCTACAAAAGCCCTTCACATACCTTATTGCAATTTTTGGGTTGTAAGAAGCTGTAAGGCGCTGTGTGGGGGGCATCTCCTCAGAACAGTATTTGAGATTGGTTCATTATTAAGCAGGTTAGAAGAATGTGAACTCTTTCGTTACGATGCCTTCCGCAGGAAACTCTCACTGACGCGGCCAATGCACCCCCCCCCCCTTTGCTACGTTTAGCGCACACAAGTGGTGTATCTCCCTTATGTCCTCTTAAATTGTGATGAAAGAGCAAGCCACGTAATGTGACGTGACAAGGCCCCACTGCCTTTCTTTCAGTGTTGCAGGCTGGACTTGTTCGCGCCTTTATCCCAAAAATTTTATTTCCTTTCTACATTGCTTCTCAGCGCCTTTACACTGGATGCTTGGCACTCCACATTTTATGACAAAGAACTGCAGTCATACGCTATAGTAAGCGATGCACCTTGATAAGGCTATACGGAAGCAAGCGAACAACAACCAGCTGTGGAACTTCCAAGCAGTGCACCCCATGTTGGAATGCATGTGTGTTGCCTTTACCTCTCTCAAATCGAGACTTCCAGGAAAAACAAAAAAACACAGCATTGTTTTAATTTTCTACCATTTCTGTGCCACTTGGGCACCTCATACTTTTCAGACATGATCGTCAACAACTTAACTACGGAATGCATTTGTTGTCTAAAAGGCCTGAACCCAGAGAGGGCCTCTTTAACAACCATGCTTTTTAGAAGCAACAAAAAGCCCACACGCATAATATTCCACATCAGAGCACAAGCATTTGCTATGAGAGCCATGTTACCCTCGCCTGTATTCAAGCATGCCTTTTACGTTTGGGATTGACTTTGCATCTGAGAAAATGAGGAAGAAAACATTTTCACATCATAACTGATATAACCCTTCAAACTCTACAGTCAATCAATCTGAGCAACTTACCAGCACGCTCAACTTGTGGCAAATTCAGCTCCTCTAAAAGGAGTGTGTGCACAGCTTCAACAAGAAGCACAAAGTGGTTCAGGTGGCGCTGTGGCAGGATCCCTGAGCAGCATGGCACGGCATAGAAGAGGAGCCAGTGGCGCCATTCACTTGCCTTCCAATGGCACCGTTCTTTGATCGAGCGTGGGAGCCTAGTGAAGCACTGAGGAGGCTTGATGGAGAGCAGCCTCTTGTCCACTTGAGCCACAGTTGGTGGGCGCCCTGCCGTATAATGTCATATAAGTAATCCATTCCATCATTTTATAAGAGGGACATAATTATGCAAAAAATACGATAAAAGGGGACACCGCTCTATTGAAGCATAAGCAGCCATTGCACGCACCAGAGATATGCCACTGGAGCGCTGAAATATTGAACTGCGTGATTGACATGTTGCTTTTTCTTTTCTACTTCCCAGCACATTTCATGCGGCAGCATAGTGCACTCCACATTAATGATTCACAGAATTCATGTACCATAGTCCTGTGGTAGGGGAATAAATCCAGAAAATCTTAAGGGGGGACACATATCTTGATGCCATGGCAGACATTTTGTGTATCAAAAATATACCGTTCATCTATAATTAAATAACAATGAGAATCATGCTTTCAAATTTGAAAAAAAAACAATAGGCCTGGGCAGATAACAGTTGGCAAAGTTAGCACTTAAGGTGCAACTCATAAGTAGAGGCTCTAGCATATTACTTACCAATGTCATTCAGATTGAACCATCAACTGAAGATGACAGCATTTCACATGTAAAGAAACAGCCCTTTAGCCTTTAACTTCAGCTTCAGTAGTGTTCGCTGTTAGCCTCCTATGATTTAATCCCGTAGTCCTTCTTGTAAAGAGTGTTACATTTACCAGCGATTCTTTCAAGTAATGTAATTATATTTGAGAAATCATATTTACTTCATTGTAAATGGCTTCCACCAAATTTTCGACCTGAATAAAGGTAGATGCTAGGGGACTGTTTACTTTGAGCTTCAAAGGCCATTGCTGCAGGTCAGAAGTCGTCCGCAGCACTTCAGAAAAACACAACCCCTACATTGCCTTCCTTCCGAAGCAAAAATTCTTTCACTTTTGTACTTTGTTTCATCTCATTGCTAAATAAAGTTAGAAATTATTGTATGAACTCATCCACTCTAACGGCGAACACAGCACAGCATGGCTGTGCTCCACCAAGCGCCAGTGCATCAGGGTACGGCAGGGCATCGAACCACAGTGGCGCACACTAAAAGGGATGTGTTGCTCTTTCTGTATAGCACAGCTAGGCGAGTAAAACACGCTCCATTGTTGAAGTAGATGATGCAAAGCACCCTCTGTGCATGCACTGCGTCGCTGCAGTGTGCAGTCGCACCGGATTCAGTGGCACTGCGCAAAGTGAGCCACGTTCGAGTGGACAAGCCGGTCCATTTTCCTCTCTCACAAAATATTGCTGCAAGACAACTACGAAAACAAAATGTAGATATATCTTATGCTGCAAATCTTTCATCGCTGCAAAAAAATGCAACAGGCCTTTACTCTGAAGTTTCGTCCCAATTTGGCATTTCAAATGCAACCTGTCATCCCTGATGTAGTCTGCTTATGCCTTGCTGCTTTAGCACTTTCATCTGTTAGCAGCATTAGCTAGCACTCTTACGTTTTGCTATGCATATATATAACACTGTGCTGTGAAGTGAAATACTAAGATACATGACTGCAGCTGTTGCAGCAGTCACGTAATCACAGAACCTGGACACAAGCACGTCAGATTTGCATAATTTAGATATTCTGCAAGTGCATAATTACATAAACAGGACACTCGCATGTCAGATTAGCATAATTTAGAGATTTCGGAAGTGCATGTACTGAATGTTTATGTAACACTCGCCCCATTTATATTTAATGACACATTTTATGTACAACACAACCTACGTTGATGAACTATTTCAGTGCAAATGTAGGGCATGTAATAATAAACTTTTGTGACACTGGCTGCCCTCTAAGGCACATGACCTGAATAACTTTTTTCAAAGACATGGCAAACTGTCACATATGACATAATATTTTTTATACATCAATGAATTCTGCTGCCTGAATTTTGTGAGAGCTTATTCATCTCCAGTAAACTGACAATGCGAATTTGACACCCAAGCTTATTTACACTCACACTGCTGAAACTATTAAACTAATGATGAAAACTAGGCCGTACAGACAAATGAGACAAAAGAAAAGAGCAGGCACACACTGTGTCTTGCTTGTTTGCACTGTCAAGTTTTCATCATGAATCTATACCAACTAGCCCGCCTATCAACCCTTCTGCATTGTACAATACTAATGTCCCTTGAAGTCAATAAAAAGTTCTTACCAATTAACAAGTTACCCTCATAACCTCAGTCCATCATTTAGGATATATTTAGCTACAGGTAAGTGTGTTTCTTCAGAAAGTTTCAGGGCATATAGAGATCAGCTGGGGGAATTTGTTCGTAACGAGTTATGTTTTGTCGTTAGTCAAAAACATGGGGCTGAAGCCAGACTTGTATTCTACAAAGCAATTCCAACCTATGTAATATGCTTCCTGATTGTTGCTTGAGTCGAACCAAGCTTCTGCGAAACACTTTGTGACACCAAGAAGGACACAGTGCATGTAGTCCACAGTTTGGCCGAGGACAAGGTCAAAGGCCTTCAGCCTTGCAAGTGGTGAAGGTCCTTTCAGACCATTCACTGGCTCGCCACCTCAATGGCGAATTTCATATCCCGGAGCATGCCTTTCGGTGTTCGTAGCTCATCTGCCGCAACGTTCATGCACCTCTGGGCTCCTAGAAAAAATTTGTAGAAAAGCTTCAGTAACCACAAAGCCCTCATATCATCAGGTAATGCAAATAGTGCAATCTACACACAGGCTCACAGCCATATTTTAGGCCATGAACCACTTGATGCCATTATGGTTTTCTGTATAATGGATATGCTGGGTTTTATCGCTTTCCATTCTTAAATATTAAGCCTTTTTAATTTTGAAAAAAAGCTTTACAATTCAAGTTTTTGATAGCAGGTGACTACTAGTAGCAGAACAGTATAGTGTAACTGTAGCAGTGGCACCAGCTATACACTCAAAGAAAAGATCGTGTAAAAAGGGCGTCTTTTTCTCCCACAACAATAATCGTCATTTATTTTGCCTTTCCTTTCCTTGCACTATCGCCGTGCGCCCGGCACTTTCTGGTCACGAACGACATGCGCGCTATCAGCGTGACATCGCATTCTTGGTAGGAAAGTGGCCAGCGCCGAGTTTTCAAGAAAGGAAACGCAAGCAAGCGAGATGACGATTATTGTTGTGGGACAAAAAGACACCCTTTTTCTCTATCGTTTCTTAGAGTGTAGTGGCGCAAAAGTGAGGCACCCAATAAATTGCTATATACACAACTGGAACAAGTTACCTTCATGATGCTCTCCGCAAACGTAGCACCAGGGGCACCCAAACAAGCCATTAAACTGGACCATGCTCATCACAGCAGCACGAGCAGGTGCGTCAACGCAGCAGCAGACGGCATGGATGGTCGACTTGATGACTGATGATGCTGTCCTCCAGATCAGGTGGCCAAAGTTGTTGACTTCTTCCACGAACTTGCCCATGAACAGTGACATGTTAGGGTGGCGTCCAAACCAAAGGCCAGCAACGAAGCAATTTTTCATACGACAATCAGGTGGCAGCTCATTTATCAAGAACTGGATTGGCCATATCGATGATGTTGACGATTTAAAGACGGGGCTCCCATCTGTATTGAATGTGAGCGTCAAGTCCATGCTGCCTACTGTCCCACTCTGGCGCAGTTTCCTGAGCATTTCCCCACTTGTTATGTCGTCAAAGGCCCCTGAGGTTTGGTTGCTCTCTTCATTCAACTGAATAAGTCGCTTGTAGAGAGCATCCTTACTTCGAGCAATCAATGATTTCACTTGCTCGTTCAAGTCTGAAATAATAAAAAAAAATTCCTTTGGCCATCAGCGCAGAGACGTCACTGTCTACAGAACAAGTGGGGCACCTCATGCTACTTGCGCCAGTTTGGGAGTTCAGCAGGCTGCCACAGACATCGCAGTAGAAAAAGTGCTTGACGAGGCTCTTTGTTTTGGACGACCACATCTTCCTGAACAGGTGCTTTGTTCGTGGAAGAGTGTTCCCCTTAAAGCCAAAGAGGCCATCAATAAGGCTGAGAAGATCATCGAAGGCCACCCAGCTGAGGCCATGAGTTATGACAAAGGCCATGATCATGACTACTGCAGCTGCCTTCGATGTTGTTGACCCTGGAAGAGTCTGGGAGTCCAAGAGCGCAAAATCTGCTGCTAGTAACTCCGACTCATCTAGAAAGGTGGGGCGCGCCTCTTCCGATTCGTTGCCAGCTTCAGTGTCGCAATCGCTTTCGAAACTGTCACTGCAGTCACTGAATATGTCCTCCATAGAAGGCTCATGCAGCTGGGTTTCCTCGGCACTTTCAGCGTACGCACCATCATCCGTCTCCGCGCGGTCGCCGACGCTGTCGTCGTCAAAGTGGCTATCGGCCTGTGATGAGCGCACGTGCTCGGGATCCAAGTCGACGTTGCTGCCGTGACTAAGCCCATCGTCTGCGTCGTCTGCGGTCAAGGCAGGCTCACTGGTCGACGGCGGCGGGTCACTGCTTGATGCCTGCGCGTCTGCGGAGACTCCGGCATCGGAGCCAGGGTCACGGAGGCGGCAGCGCTCTTGCTGTTTTTTCCAAAACGCAGTCGACCGCGGCAGCACAAAGGGCTCATCTCTGTCGAGATAGCGTTTCCGAGTGTTCCTAGGTGAATCCTGGCTCATTTTGCGTGCAAAAAGCACGGCCACGCACGGGAGCGCGTGCGTAGTCTTGCTACAGTGGCTAGAATTGTAGTCTTGCGTAGTCCTTGCCGAAGCACCGAACCGAACCCTAGCCCCACCGTGCCGTACCTGAGGTAAACCACAGTAGCGTATGCAGGAAGAAAGGAGTATATATATTTATTGAAACAAAAATTAAAAAGGAAGATTACACTGATGACACACATCATGCATATTCGGAATATTGTGTCAGGGCGCAGGGGCGTAGCCAAGGGGGGGGGATTGGGGGGTTCAAACCCCCCACCTCGAAATTTTTCAGTTTCGCTTGCGTATATACACACGCACACATACAAACGCACGCACGACAATACATACAGTATGGTTGAAACCCCCCCCCCCCCCCCCGAAAAAAATTTCTGGCTCCGGGGGCTCTGAAAATTTATGTGAAGAAACGACCAAGTATTAATACCAAAATAATGAACCCAATACGTGGTAAATAAAAAGAAACAAATTTTTGCGTACTACTAGAGCTTCAAAAATGTTGAAATCACCACTTTTAAACATGGTCAGAGTGCTTTCAACCGCAACCGAATGTGCTATTAAAATTGAAAATTCAAGTTTTTATTTATTTTTTTCCTCTGCGTGTTCCAGTGTTCGCCGATACGCTCTACCAAGGCAAAAGACAGCAATCGATTGTCATTTGTGTTGTCGTGTTGTGTTCAACTACTTAGTAAAGTAAAAAGTTGGGCGAGTTGGTATTTGTTCATGATGACTGAGGGGCGCGAAAAAACGGCACACAAAGAAAAGAAGTACACGGGACGACGCGCTACTAGCAACTGGAATATTTTTATTCAGGAAAGACATATTTATAACGCAGTGAAAACAAATTTAGCCCAACGAGCATATGGTTGAGCATATGGTTTTTTTGGTCGACTCGTTGGGTTAAATTTGTTTTCACTGCGTTATAAATATGTCTTTCTTGAATAAAAATATTCCAGTTGCTAGTAGCGCGTCGTCCCGTGTACTTCTTTGTGTGCCGTTTTTTTGCGCCCCTCAGTCATCATGTTCAACTACTTGCAGATAATCATTGCCTCTGTGAACTTCGACTGATCATAAAGGGCCCGTGTTGATTTCTAATTATTTTAACTTACACTTTTACTACTTTTATAGTTTACTACTTCCGCTGGAGTGCGTGTCGAAAGCCGTCTCTAACATTACCTGCTTCTGCGTGTTCTTTTCGGCAAATAAATTTAAAAGTATATATGCCGGCCGCGACATCGATTCGCCATTGAATGATGCACTAAGGTGAACATAGATCGGCAAACTCGCTGAGACTCGGATCGATCCGTGAGGTTGAGTACGAGTGAGTCTGGCTGAAGAACATTTTAGTCTGAGTCCGAATGAACCCTAAGGGCAAAACATAAGTCTTGAATGAGTCTGAGTGAGCTGTACCTTTTATCGTCGACCGAACTACTCACGTTTATACTCGTCTGTGCACACATGTCTCAACGCAGGAGCGTTTATGATCCACATCAATATTTATCAATCAGAGCGTGATTTAGCAGATGGCGAGGTACATTTCCACAAGCTACATTTCACGAGAAGTTCTTGATGAAGATATCTCGTGTGAGTTCTTCGCTAAATTGGAACCGGCCGCTATATGTATTTTCAAGTGCAGATCAAAAGTTGTATCGCAGACACCGTAATCGAAGAGGCTAAATTACGCTAGCGAACTCATGCGTCGACAAACTCAGGTGAATTCGTGAGTCCCAGTGAACACGGCTAAGTATAATGATGGCGAGCCTGAGCCCTCAAACCAAGATATATATTTCCTGAGTGAGTTTCTGATAAACATCCCTCATTTCCTTGTCTATTTCTTCTTCTGAGTGAGTTAATGAGCTCCAGTTCATTATATTTTCGCTGGCGTATGAAGGTGAATACAATTCCTAGCAGGCAATTGCAACCATGAGCTAGGGCACAGAAAAGAGAGCCAGAACGCTCTGTCTCTCTTTTCGCTGTTGCGCTGCTGAGAGGTGAGTATACGACCTGCTGGAGTTTTAGCTGATCGTGTTTGATATGTACAAGGTCATGTTTACAACGTGCATCTGGTGCAGCAGATATTGCGTCGTCACAGGTAGGACTGTTAAAAGAAACTTCGCAGGTAATGTTGCCAAGTTACACTGAGCTATTCAGGTCGGTTCAAATCCTGTTTCAAAGAGCTGCTTTAGCGTGTAAGTATTGATACCATAAATATTGTTGGGGTCTTACGAGGGACACCGTAGTGAGCGGCTACGGAAATTTGGACGACCGGGAGTTCTTTCACGCAGCTAGCACACGAGCCTCCAGCATTTAATGCGGTCACTGCAGCCGGTATTCGATCGAGCGACCTTCAAGTCAGCCGTCGAGGTGAATATTTATAAGAATATGTTGAAATCGTACTTGCAAAATGTGCACGCCTTTGTAAATCGTTAATTAAAGTGTCCTTTCCGTAAGGCTAAGGCCAGGTCCACCCATGTGAAAGACAATAATGCGCGATGAGCTTCCATGTTGCTCTGATGGCTCTTGAATGAAAGAAATAATGACATTATTCATTCACCCACCGAATAGAATACTCTGTTTTTGACAGATAGTTAGTCTGAGTAGTTAAAAAATCCTTTTTCCCGGGAGGGGGGGGGGGGAGTTCAGTCATGAATTATGCATGTTCATGCGTACGCGTTTGTATGTGCGCGTGTAAATATACCGATGTAAAATTGAAAAAAATTTGGGAGGAGCTGGATTCCCTCCCCTGGCTACGCCTCTGTTTTTCGTTTCTACATGGTTCCAATTTCCAATGCTTCTAGTGAAAGCAGACGACGCTGGGAGCCTGCCGCGAAAGCCAAAAGCCATGAAAGCCCAAAGCAGACGAAGCCATCCATAGCCTCTCAGGCCTACTCATTGCACGCTTCCGCGCTGTCACGTTGTCGTGCCTTTTTCTATGATTTTCATTAGTCTTTCTTCTATACTGTTATTTTTATTATAATGTATGCTTACGTTATCTACAAGGACGGCGCCAGAGCCATTGTGTCGCACCGACTGGTCAGGGATTTCTCTCCTTCGTCTGAGAAAGATATCTCAAGCGGCAACAACAAAATGATTTATTGGCGCGAGAAGAAAGAGAACGGAGACGGCGATCTTGATGATTTCTTTCCTGGGGACGTCATCGAATTGGCGGGTGAGTGGCGTGCAGCATGCTGTATAGTGTGGCCGATCATTACGTCGTGTATTTTTTTTTCTCTTTTGTTTACTGTCTCCGTGCCTTTTTCAGTAACATCGGCGCGCAGTAACCGACTGTAGGTACGATTTGTATGGCGCCAGTTGTTTTCGCTGTTTTTTTTTGTCGTTACGCTAATACCTTATGCATATGTGAAACATTTGACTGTGCCAGAAAAAAAGTCAAGGCGCTTCACGTAACACTCAAAGCCTGCGTATATCTGTGCCCTGTAGAAGTAGGCAAATTGCAGATACATGTATTGTTGTGCCAGTGTGCTCACTGGAGAAAGCGCTGAGATTCCTCGGTTAGCTATTTCTCACATGTGATGATAACTTTTAGATTTCTGAAATCATGGCTTCGACGGATGGCCGTCTGGTCGGGAAGAATCATTGAATAAAAAGGCAAGAGTGCCGACCACAACATAATAAATAAAATGTAATGACGTTTGGCACCCAGAAAGGGAGCCTTCTTCACAATGCAAAGGCTCCCTTTCTGGATGCCGAAGCGTCATTACATTTTTATTCTGTTGTCGTCGGCGCTCTTGCCTTTTTATTCAATTTTAGATTTCTGTATAGCAGCATTGTTTGACCCAATGGGTCGTCGTATGGCGCATTCCTAGATTGCAGCTCAGCTCTAAGTGTGCCTTGTTGCTTAAAGAAAGTTTCCGTAACATGATTATGACGCTCCCTTTGATGCCTTGAATGGTGTCCTGTTTGTCAATTGTGTCACAGTGAGCTATCACTTTGAGTCGCTGCGACATCGATGTAATTAAATGCGTCAAACTTATTAAGTGCATTTATGACGGCATGTTGAAGCTAGGCTGCATTCTAAGCCAAACAGTTCTCTCACTCGACAATGCTATGCATGTTTAGCCAATGAGAGCGGTGGCATTGAATGAGCTGAAGCAGCACGTCGGAAAGAACTTCAGTCTCTCACATTTTAGGCTGTATATGTCTTTGATTGAATAGAACTTCCGCAAGAAATGCGTACAAGAGAGAAAAGTTGTATACCTTCAGTGAAGAGAGGATTCCTTTTAGCAAGATATTCAGATACCTTCTTGAAACAGGCTACAGCAAGAAGTTCACTGTGATCTAAGTGCATTGCTTATATATCACTGCAGTGCAAAGCTCGTTACACTGTGCTCATAAACATGCATCATTGCAAATAAATCAGAGATGTCTCGACAGAAAGGTATGCATTAGGTGCAACATGTGCAAAAATGTACGCCACTTCATTCTGCGGGCCTCACCCCTTGCCTTCGTCACATTCACATTTGTTAGCTTGGCAACTAGGTCATACTAATGAGGCGTTTGGTGAGAGCCTACTAGGTAGAGTAATAGCCCTTTGGCTTCTTTATGATATCATGTAGTCCACATTTACTATCTGTGAATTCTTAAAAGTTGGGATGTCTGTCCTCTGTCCAGCAGTTAGTTGCATTTGTGCGGTTATTCTTGTCCAATAACAGGTCCATAATCTACTATTTTGCTGCATAGCTGGCACTCGCCATTTATTTTAGAAATGCCCATGTTTCTGTGTCAATAAAACTTTGCATGTCTTAATTATGCAGACTTTTTATCACTTGTGCATCAGCATTATTTTATTATTGTGCATTACTTCGCCTGATGCAACTAATATGCCCTTATCACTTTCTCTGAGTAGCCTCACTGTGGTATTGTTGTAACAGAATCAAAGCAAGAACTTGCGCGGAAAGTGCAGAAACGCCGTCTACGCTGGCCGGATCATGTATTTCATGATGTCCTTGGGGTTGCCCCTTGTGAGGTAACTAAATTATTTCTGTGAAACAGCACTGATGATTTGTCCTGAGAAATGTCTATCAATAATTTCATCATTCTAAGTCTATTAAACGGGCGCAACACTTTTTGAGCATGGTGAGAAAATGCTGCCAATCTGTAGTCGAAGCTCCTGAGAACATGTGAGCCAGACATTCTAGCTCGGCATGTGACCTGGAACTTGCAATTCATCAAAGTCAGCTTGAAATTGCTTACTCTTCTCTCAAAATTATGCCGTAAACCCAAATGACCATGCCCAAGGTCCTCGGTCATTGGCTGATTTTAGTATCATTAATGGCATAGGGACAACGGCCACTGTGGGATGCCAAGGCATGCTTGCTCACTCCCTGGCGATCCCACTAAAAGTAAGCCACATGTTTGGGGGGGGGGGAGAGAGAGAGATAGAGAAAGAAAAAGTGCTCGAGGTTATGATACGCACTGACGAACGGGTGTACCTTTTTCCATTCTTGTAATCAATCCTTCCCCCACTGTCCCACTGTGACGTCATTTCCTTGTGTAAATAATGACAGATATATTGAACATGGGAGCCGTGTTATTTCAAGATGTCAATGCTAGCTGACATTTTCTTCAAGCTCCCTCCTCTCTAGCAGCTCGAAACCATGCTGCTGCCAGTGCTGACCTCGTATAAAACTGCAGTGCACATGTTGCGACGGAAATTGAGTACATTCACATCCACGCCATGCAAATATTTCTCAAAGCGCCAGTCACCGCGAACATACAGAACGTTCTGTTTCGAAGAAGATAAGATTTTTTGATGGCTGCCTCTACGACGAGCAAATCGCCACGTGGTAATCTAACAGAATCATATATTATAGGCAGTGACCCTTCCGTTTAAAAGCTGTCACTTTAGAAAAATAGCAATTCGCAGGAATTTCTGTCGAAGGAATGCAGACACACGCAGCGCTGCTATGCAGAACTTTCTTGCCAACTTTCTTGACAACCCGCACCTGCTCCGAGGGAGGGGATGGTGGGCGGCGTGCTCACAGTGACGTCACACTGTTTGCTAACAAGGAGAGGTCTTTTACCATGCTACTATTATATGTACATTGGAATGCAGATATATTGAATCAGAAGGGGATTGCTAAAAAAAAGTTTATATATATGTAATTCGTTACAAGACACTTGAAATATTACAAGTGCTCTATATGCACAATTGTGGATTATATGGCGGTTCTACTTATTATGTGCTAAAGAATGAAAGAACGTTTTCAGCAAATTCATTATCAGTGGTAATGAAAGAATCTGTGCATGTCAAGGCAGTACTCTGCAGCCATGCAAAGTCTTCATGCAGTGTTATTTGCAGGAAGAACTAAGCAATAAAGAAAGAAAGAAAAGGAAGGAGGTGGCCAAACTAAAAGAAATGATGGCCATGACAACGAATTGGCCTGAAGATGATGAAGATGGGGATGAGCCAGAAAAAGATAAAAAGTACGCTCGATTAGAGCAGGAGATTATTTCTCTCCGAAAGAAGTTAGCGGAAGAGAGAAAGAGAAATCGGGGCTACTACATTGTGATCAAAGGAATGGGGAAGCATTGTATTTTGGGTTCGTACAGGTCCTTGAAAACCATGAAAATGTTTGACTTTGAAAAGTGCATTTTCAATACCCTTGTTTGGATAGATGGATGGATGAATAACTTTATTCATCCATCCATCCATCTATCCATCGAGGACTTTCAAGCCCCTTGAACGTCCTGGCATTGTATTGTGTCCTTGAAAATGCCTTGAACTTCGGGACCATGGCTGTTTAAAATCCACAGTACGACCTGCTTTCTGTTGTAGATTAGCATCGATGCAGCAAACTGTCCATTTCGGAAACAATTTCATGCAAGATTGCATATATTCAGCTTGTTCATGCTCTGTCCTATTGTCCATTTCACTCCTCAACCGTCATGTCACCTCAGCTCGCTTTCTCTCTCTCTGTACTTGTCTCATAATGAGTTCACTCTTGCCTCCTGCATTTATTCTGCTTTTTTCCCGGTCAAGTGAGTAGTGCATGTGGTTAGTGCATGTGGTTAGTACGCTTTTAGAATGCCAAGACTTGCTAATACTAGAAAAGTCTTAGCACCTGTCCTGAACTGTTGTGTGTTGGGCGCTGCTTACGATGACATCAACATTGGACTTTTCTATGGTGTAGTAATAGTTAAACCTTGTTCAAATGCAATCAAATTTTTCGTTGTTCCCAATTTAAGGAAAAAATTAACATCCTCTGGCAGGTACTCAACAGGTTCAAATTGACTTGGAACCAAAGTCGATTAAAAGAAGTTTTTATGAAGGAAATTAAATAAAAGAAGTACTGATATTTTCTTTTTTTTCGAGAGGGCTTTTTTTCTTGAAGTGCAGGTACTAATGCTATTGTGTTAAAACATCTGTCACCCACAGTCACTAGCCTGGTTTTGTTTTCGCAAGGCTACATTCGAGCGACATGCATGAAACAGTTGACTCAACAGTGTTGTTCTTACGTAGCAGGTAGTATTACAGGTGGCAGTGATTTATTGTTCTTGTCAATGCTCTCACCGGAACATTGCTGTCTGCTTTCGTCTTTCATGAGTTATGTCACTTGTCTCCACGCAACTTTTTCGTTATCCCTGCGCATAATCGCTGCATTCATTCTGCTCATGGTTGCATTTCGGCTGCATGTCATATTTCATGTTACTGTCTACCTGGCCTGCTTCACCTGGGCCAAATGTGAGGCTTAATGCTCGGGTGCACAAAACAGGCTTTTCACACAAGCACGCATGGGTTAGCGAAAAAAACAATGTCGTGAAAGATTTAAAGTACCTCGATGTTACAATTTCAGGTGTCGATTTTACAAACCATCTGATTTAGCAAAGTGATTTATTTGTGATGATTTTGAGTTTCGACTGGATATGTATAAGTGCGATAAATTTAGTCAGAATTCGAAACATTGTAATAATACAAAAATTCCTTGTTTGGATGCAGTTTAATTCATGGGATGAAACAGCCTTGAAATTCCTTGACTATCTTTGGATTTCCTACTTTGAAATCTGTGTGAACCCTGCTGTATGTGTGTGAATGATATTGTGTTTTCATTTACCACCTATCCATGCAGAAAAATTGCTGCAGAAAGCATGCTGCAACCATAGCTGCACCAATCAGCAGCAGAAGGTATGTGCACATTAGTTATTTCGAAATGGTGTTCAAGTTCATTGAAAAGTGCATGAGGTATGTGTTGAGCTGGTTGGACGGGGCATTCAATGTGTGAGGAAGCCGCTTACTAGGGCTACATGCAAGTGGGTGTTCAAGGGCACTTTATTTAAAGTGTGCTTGCTCACCCACTGATTTCCATTTCATTGAAAGAAAACTTGTTATGGATGAGCCAGGGAACCAGATATTCCACTTTCTTTCTGCAGGATGTGTCCTCATATCTGCTTGAGATTTACAGGAGTACTGACTGAAAATTTTCAAGACGAGATAACTATGGACTAGATTTATGTGAACACGTGCAGTTTCCATGAAACATCAATGAGTAATATAGCCAGGAACATACTTGAATACAGTTTTAAAGTGTGTGATGTGCAACTGCACACAGTTATCCTGAAGTACAATGAAGCAACTTGTGACATTGCCATCAAATTTATAGGAATGTATACGACCAACCAACTCTGACATCACGAGTTTGGTACCTGCCATGCTTCACGTGTGTTCTCCTCCTCAGTTGTCAACTCTGTGCTCACGTGCACGTGAGGCTGCACATAAAGAGTGCATTACTGCCTTTAGTGTTAAAAGGCCTTGCAACGCTTTTTCGTCTGCTGCGCTCAAGTGCATGTAGTGCTGAATACTGAGACGAATGCAAAAATAATTATTGAAATAGGTGCACGTTTTAACGGAAATTATTAACCTTTAAACTTCAAAACCTCAGCAGACGATGAGAAAAGACGTTCTTTTTCACATTTCACTCTCCCACTAAAGTCAACAACTGGTTTCAATCACCGCGCGTTTCTTAGTGACTTACTGGAAGAATCGCCTCGTGGTGGCCATTGTGCAGCGCTCCTAGCGTCAGTTTGTAATTGTTTTCAAGTTTTCATATTAAAAAAAAACAAATTCTTGTGTTTTTGAGGAAGCATAAAGCGTATTTTTATCATTTTCAGTGCACAAGTATTTGGCCTATTTGCGACATTAGAATATTACGTGAGACTTATCGTGTCAAACCAATCAAAAATGCACGGTCAATTTTGTCACTCCCACGTAATGAAGCGTCACTTCTAATCACAAAAATAGCTGCTCTGTGTCGCTGTATTCTTTATTGAAATAAAATTATAACGGCATTGTTTTTGAGGTTGCCACTCGTGCAACGGTGGTGCATTCCACAGTTCGAGAAAAAGGGATAAAAACTACATGCTTAATTTGAGTCACAGGACCCCTTCAATGTGGCCATCTCGGTTTACAAAGACACCACTCTAGTCCCACACCTCTATGTGCGCTTTCTGAATCTGTGCTACAACTGGGTGCAATAAAATTGTCTACGAAAATAACGGCCCAATTATCAGGCTGTAAACTAACATTTTCAGCCTGATAAATGGGTCGATAGCTGCTTATTTCAACGAAAACAAACAATATGTAAAATTTTGCAGTACTCCTCTAATGGGACAACGGAGAGAAACAGTGAATTGTTTAGATTGATAAATTGCGCTCTGAGAACTCTAGTGCCATTTATTTCACTACCATAGGTTTGTTACTAAAGGAGAAAGTCAAGTTCAAATTTTCATTTTTAAATTTTGTACCGAAATCTGCGCGTGTGACGTCAAAGATTTCAAAGTGTATTCATCGTATTTTGGCGCCACTGGCTCAACGAAATTTCCTCAGACTTAATATGTTCAGTCTGTGCCACCTCAGATGACAATGTACTGAGATTTCACCAATTAGGAACTACTAGACCCCTAGTAGGCGCCGTCAGATTTGTGACGTCACAGCAAACGGTTTGGAAACTTCAAGGTGGCATCGCCACCTGCATTTTCTTTTTGCAGGTTTTCTCGCTTATTAAGTGTCTTCTTGCTGCAAGCGTGGTGTTTTTGGTATCGTCGAAGGCTACTTTACTAATGTGAGAAAAGTCATCTTGCTCTTTAGTGTCCCTTTAAACTTGCAATGTCTGATTACAGGTACCAGAGCCAGGTGCGCAGGGGTTTTGTGAGCTACTGGAGCAGGACTGGCACGCTGAAGATGTGGGAGATGACCTGACCGACAGCCTTCAAGATACGGTATGCATAACTGGTCTTCAGTAGTGAACTTATTTTGGAGCAGTGTTAGTGGATAATTATGTCCAGAGTAGGTAGTACTTATTTTTTCAGATTTCATGCAACTATGACATTTGCACTGGGGTTTTTGAGCGACAGTCTTCCTGCCGTTGTGCTAATATGCCATCGCTGCAGGCAGTCACTGGCAAATTCAGTGTTAGTTGCACACGACGAGTTGTGCAGGAATATGGCCCTTTGAACAGGCATCGTGTCAGAACATAGTTGAGTTTTAACAAAAGAAAAAAAAAACAGGATAAGCACAGACTCAACTAAACTTCATAACTGAAGATATGCAACACATATACACCCCAAACGTACATCAAGGAAAAAAGTTTTCGAGCACCATGATCACAAGAAATTACATTTCTTTATAGTACCTGTCACTAGATTTTGCTTCATACATGTGTTTGATACTTATTTTTGTTCTGTCCCCTTGTTTATCTTGTTGCACGTTCTTTTCATTCATCATGCAAGTATGCCATCTTGCTCAACTCTCCCATCTTCCAGAGAAAAATAATATAAATGGCTGTGAATTAGTCTTATTCACCATCCTTGTCGAATAGTTTACTTATTATATATATGAAAATACCTTTTCGTAAATAGTTATGAGGAAATACTGCTGGTGTAATGACGTGCTGCATCATAAAAAACCATTTACTGTTCGTTATGTTTATTTTGAAAA